>NC_135321.1:25792967-25974290 GCF_048772815.1 Callospermophilus lateralis | reverse complement strand
TGCTGCTGCTGCTGCTGCTGCTGCTGCTGGAGGGCGTGTCACTGGCTCCCCCGGGGTGCTGGGCTGGTTGGAAGTTGGGTCTTCCTGAGGCAGCCGCTGCTAGTGTCCCAAACTGGCCGTGTCTCCTTGGAACCTCACCAGGTGACTTGAAATAGACCATCTTTGCTTGTCGGCCTCGGGGCTCTTGAGGATGTCTGGATCGTATTTGGGAGGTGAGTGCTCGCAGTCGCTGCTCTCGGGCGTCCTGAAGCCGCAGGTACATCTCCCTCCAGGACTCGTTCTCCTTAGGCGTTTCTCCCTTAAATTCTTGGCCACAGTGCAGTCTCCAAAGCTGATCTGGCTCCTCGGCGGTCCCTTGGTGGCATCTCTCCGCGTGGTACAGCTGCTCGGGTGTGCATTTCTCCAAAGCAGACCCGGAAAGAGAATGCGGGAGCGCCCTCTCTTCCCACAGGGAATCCTGGTCTGCAGCTCCCTGGCTGCCCCGTGGGAGCCAGGTCGTTTGGGCGAGATGGTCACGTTTGCCACCAGAGTACACGGGTGTCCTGGAATTCGTTCTGATTCCAGTGAAGCCAGCTTCTTCCTCTTTCTGAGGTGAAGAGAGCGCTGTTGCATTGGGTGCAAAGAAGCTCATCAGCGCATCATCATCATCAGGAGGGGGACTGGGTGGGTCCCACAGGCTGGGGGCTGGCGTGGGAGGCAGCACCGCAGCGGCTTCTCGGGAGACCCCTTCCATCCCGGCCCAACTGCCTTGGCCTTGGGCAGGCTGGGGCCCCGCCGACTGCTTTCCAATCACCAGAGGAGGAAAGTTCTCCGCCGAGTCCAGGTGCTGGCTCGACCTCTTGGAAGCTTTTGCTTTCCGTGCCTTGGCCGAAGTCTTCTCCTTTTTCTTCTTCTTCCGAGGCTGGTCGTCATACGTGAGGTACGCCTCGAAAGACACAGTGGGCGCCTCGAAGAACTCCTCCTCTGGCTTTCCGTCTGTGGGGGGTGGGGGGTGGGGGGTGAGGAAACAAAAACGAAAATGAAAAAACCAACCAACCAACCAACCAACCAACCAACCAACCAACACAAAACGGAAAGGGTATCCGCACCAACCACAGTGAAAGCAAAAATCAGCGGACCGGAGCCCGCAGGCCCTCTGCCTTTTCTTCAGCAGCGGAGCCAAGCTTGGGGGGCTCACTTTCTGGGTAGAAGATGGTACTGGATTCATCGGGGAAGGGATGCCTCCCCTGCCCCTCCCCTACCCGCACCCAACCACCCGACCACCCGGACTGCCGTCTTGGATGGATGGTTCTCTCCCTTCTAGGGCTCCTTCTGTCACTGGGAGAGATAATTGACTGGAAGGATCCACGTTTTGGCTCCTCCCTCCCTCCCTCCCTCCCTCCCTCCCTCCCGCCAGGTCCCACGCTGTCCTGGGGCTCCATGAGCTCCATCTCCTTTCCTGTCCAAATGAGAAGATGGATTCTATCTTACCGTTGGCATCTTCGAGGTCGTCATCTGTCTCTCTTGCTTTGGGCAGCAGGTCGTGTTTGCCCCGGGGTCCATGCAGGGGACGTGCTGGCGGGAGTCCCGGGGTGGCCTGAAAACGACGATCCTGGCCTTCCACAGGCACGCGGCCACGAGCGGAGGGCTCAGTGTCCTCCGGGGAAGCCGAGTGCTCCCGCCACATCGGATGAGGACCGGTAGGCCCCCCGGAGGCCTGAGCAGGGCAGCCATCCCAAGAGCGCCAGGGTGCAGGCAACGCTGCCAGCGGGGGGCGCTTCTTGCTCCTGCCTTCTCTCCTCTCACGGCTGGGAGACCTCTGGTGAGGTCTCCCACACTCCTCCAGGTCTCTGTGCTTTTTGGGTCCATGCCCCCTACGGCGGGATGGACTGCTGGGGCCCCTCGAGTTTTCTCGGGAGCCCGCGTCCGTGATTTCCTTTGCCAGTTGGGAGTCGTGCGCAGCACGCCCGGGGTCGGCCTCCAGAAGAGCCAGCTTCTTCCACCGGGCCGCCAAGTCCCTGGCCAGGCCGCCAAGGAGCTCGTGGTGGCGCAAGCTCTTGACCATCTTTCTGACACCTGTCTCCTGCAGGATGTGTGGGGTGAGGGGCAAGGCGGAGAGCTGCTGCAAGTATTTCTGGAGCTTGTCAGGGCGGGTCCTGGTGGCCAGGCGCCCCTGCAGCTTGCCCACGGCTCGCAGCAGCACCTCCTCCGACGCCATCTCGGTGGCCGGCTCGGCCTCGGCCCTGGACTCGGTTCGCTGTCGCTCTGCGGGGGGTATCCGGGCCCTGGCAACTGCTGGCCGCTGGTTCTGGGCGCGTTGGTGCGCCCCGAGCGCCTCTGGGCAGGTCTGCTTCTGGTCCTCAGGGCGCCGGGCCTCAGCTGGAAGCACCTGTGCCTGGCGCTGTCCCAGAAGCAATGAGGCTGCAGAGGCAGGCCGACCTGGGCCTTATAGAGCCCCTGGCTCCGCCCCCCTGCCAGAGTGTGCGCCACGCCCGCCCTCCAGGACCCCACCCAGCTGTCTCTTTCCGGGTGGGGGGGGGGAGCACCCGCTAGCTCGGCTCGCGTCCACTTCTGCGCCCGCCACGGCTGCACTGGATTGGGTGGGCAGGACCCGGGTCAAATCCGGAGTGGCCACCCCGGCTAGAGCCTCCGGGGCTAGTCTTCTGCCTCTTGGGCACATGGGGAAACTGAAGTTCAGGGACACGCCCTTCAGTGGCCCTGGGTCCCACGACCGCGATTTGCCAGGGAAAGCGGAACTGACTCTGAGGAGTCTGGGTCCTGTGGGAGCACAGGAATGGAGGCCCGGAGAGCCAAGAGGATTGGGGGAGCTTAGCTCCACAGGGCAAGGGTGATTCCTCGGAAGGAACCTCCAAAGGAAGTCTGGCGGGGAATCCCTGGAATGAACTTGTGGCCATTGGCTCCAATGGCCTGACTATCAGCCCCAGGGGGCGAGTTTGAAGAGCCCAAGGCACCAGGCGGCCTGTGGGATACAAAAACCGATTTCTGAATGGTATTCTGCGCTTCTGGTGGTTTGGTTGGTTCCCTTGGGGGGATGGAACGTAGGGGTACTGGACCGGTGAGCGACCCCCGCCCACTCCCGCCCCGCACCTCAAGGCCCCTTTTGGCTTCTATTGAGAGGCAGGGTCTCAGTGAGCGGATGAGAGCCTGGCTTTGCCAGAGGCTGGCCTTGAGCTCTCCATGCTCCTGCTTCAGCCTCCTGAGCTGATGGGGGATCACAGGCGGGAGCTGCTGGATCTTTCCCTTGACAACTCAGTCGTTTTCACAGCCTCCATCCTTCTCCTTTCCAGACACAGAGATATCTCTCCCAGTCTCTCCGAAACATCTTCTTTCTTGATTGACTTATGTTTTGAAATCCACGTGAGACTGGTCAGGGAGAGTGTGTTTGTGTGTGTGGCCCCGTGTGTGTGTGTGTGTGTGTGTGTGTGTGTGTATGTGTGTGTGGGTGCTTGAGTGCGTACGCGCCCATACACACACATACACACACACACACACACAAACACACAGACACACACACACACACACACACACACACACACACACGGAAAGCTTGCATTCTTATTTGTCAGGGTCCTGTGGTTTATCCCAAGACACTTATTAGATCCGTGTTCCCGCCGTTTGTCCATGGGCCTGGGGGAGTGTTTCTGGGTTGTCAGATCTGTTCTCTGGGTCTGTTTCTCTGTTTCTGATGCCAATGCCAGTGGTTATTCTTGAGGGAGTTGGGTGTGGTGGGTGTGGTTTTCTTTG
Source organism: Callospermophilus lateralis (assembly GCF_048772815.1). Classification (NCBI taxonomy): domain Eukaryota; kingdom Metazoa; phylum Chordata; class Mammalia; order Rodentia; family Sciuridae; genus Callospermophilus; species Callospermophilus lateralis. The sequence goes on along the minus strand of NC_135321.1, from coordinate 25,970,546 downwards.
TTTCTTTATTAGATAACCGGACATGGTACTCGGGGGCTTTTAACCCCTGAGGCATATTCCCACGTCTTTTTTTTTCTTTTTTCTTTTTGTACTTTAGTAGGAGACAGGGTCTCAACTGAGTTGCTCTGTCCTCGCTAAGTGGCTGAGGCTGGCTCTGAACTCTCTGTGCGCCTTTGTGGGCCTCCTGAGCGCATCATCGCCATTGGCTCGTCCTCATTTGTTCTTCTTCTTGTTGTTGTTCTTTTAATTTCCGCCTCTCGTTTGCTTTTGGTTGTTGCTGCCGTTTCACCTTGTACTGGGTATTGAACAGAAGGGTGCTTTACCACCCTCCCCTCCCCAAACCTCGGTATTCTTTTTTTGTTTGTTTTGTTGTTGTTTGTTTGTTTGTTTGTTTGTTTTCACAGTTAGTCAGATTCACCAGTCCTTGAACTAGTGGCTCCTGGGGCCATGTCTAAGAAAGACTGTGACATCCTTCCCGAATAGACAACTGAGAGCTTTTACGGGCCTTTATTAGTCTAAAATTCAATCAGGGGGATTTATACATGAAAACAACATCATGGCTCAGGAGGGCCTCAGGTGACAAAAAAGGAAACAAAGGCAGTGAACTCGCATTGACCTCTCACGCGAGGGAGACGCGCAAAGCACAGGGCAGGGAGTCCACGTTTGGCAGAGATTGAAGCCTCCTTCGGAAATTGCATGTCCAAGGCAAGTGCTGAGTTCATCTTCGGGAGATGACTCTCCTGTAGTCCTTAAGGGTCTTGGCCAAGAGTGGGGGGATTTCCTTAGCCTTGGGTTTTCTGGTGTTGGCCACTGGTGCCCCGCGATGAGCTCTGACAGGGTTCCAAGAGGCCTCTGCTGCAGTCTCACTTCTAGCATCAAAGCTGCTGCTGCTGCTGCTGCTGCTGCTGCTGCTGCTGCTGCTGGAGGGCGTGTCACTGGCTCCCCCGGGGTGCTGGGCTGGTTGGAAGTTGGGTCTTCCTGAGGCAGCCGCTGCTAGTGTCCCAAACTGGCCGTGTCTCCTTGGAACCTCACCAGGTGACTTGAAATAGACCATCTTTGCTTGTCGGCCTCGGGGCTCTTGAGGATGTCTGGATCGTATTTGGGAGGTGAGTGCTCGCAGTCGCTGCTCTCGGGCGTCCTGAAGCCGCAGGTACATCTCCCTCCAGGACTCGTTCTCCTTAGGCGTTTCTCCCTTAAATTCTTGGCCACAGTGCAGTCTCCAAAGCTGATCTGGCTCCTCGGCGGTCCCTTGGTGGCATCTCTCCGCGTGGTACAGCTGCTCGGGTGTGCATTTCTCCAAAGCAGACCCGGAAAGAGAATGCGGGAGCGCCCTCTCTTCCCACAGGGAATCCTGGTCTGCAGCTCCCTGGCTGCCCCGTGGGAGCCAGGTCGTTTGGGCGAGATGGTCACGTTTGCCACCAGAGTACACGGGTGTCCTGGAATTCGTTCTGATTCCAGTGAAGCCAGCTTCTTCCTCTTTCTGAGGTGAAGAGAGCGCTGTTGCATTGGGTGCAAAGAAGCTCATCAGCGCATCATCATCATCAGGAGGGGGACTGGGTGGGTCCCACAGGCTGGGGGCTGGCGTGGGAGGCAGCACCGCAGCGGCTTCTCGGGAGACCCCTTCCATCCCGGCCCAACTGCCTTGGCCTTGGGCAGGCTGGGGCCCCGCCGACTGCTTTCCAATCACCAGAGGAGGAAAGTTCTCCGCCGAGTCCAGGTGCTGGCTCGACCTCTTGGAAGCTTTTGCTTTCCGTGCCTTGGCCGAAGTCTTCTCCTTTTTCTTCTTCTTCCGAGGCTGGTCGTCATACGTGAGGTACGCCTCGAAAGACACAGTGGGCGCCTCGAAGAACTCCTCCTCTGGCTTTCCGTCTGTGGGGGGTGGGGGGTGGGGGGTGAGGAAACAAAAACAAAAACGAAAATGAAAAAACCAACCAACCAACCAACCAACCAACCAACCAACCAACCAACACAAAACGGAAAGGGTATCCGCACCAACCACAGTGAAAGCAAAAATCAGCGGACCGGAGCCCGCAGGCCCTCTGCCTTTTCTTCAGCAGCGGAGCCAAGCTTGGGGGGCTCACTTTCTGGGTAGAAGATGGTACTGGATTCATCGGGGAAGGGATGCCTCCCCTGCCCCTCCCCTACCCGCACCCAACCACCCGACCACCCGGACTGCCGTCTTGGATGGATGGTTCTCTCCCTTCTAGGGCTCCTTCTGTCACTGGGAGAGATAATTGACTGGAAGGATCCACGTTTTGGCTCCTCCCTCCCTCCCTCCCTCCCTCCCTCCCTCCCGCCAGGTCCCACGCTGTCCTGGGGCTCCATGAGCTCCATCTCCTTTCCTGTCCAAATGAGAAGATGGATTCTATCTTACCGTTGGCATCTTCGAGGTCGTCATCTGTCTCTCTTGCTTTGGGCAGCAGGTCGTGTTTGCCCCGGGGTCCATGCAGGGGACGTGCTGGCGGGAGTCCCGGGGTGGCCTGAAAACGACGATCCTGGCCTTCCACAGGCACGCGGCCACGAGCGGAGGGCTCAGTGTCCTCCGGGGAAGCCGAGTGCTCCCGCCACATCGGATGAGGACCGGTAGGCCCCCCGGAGGCCTGAGCAGGGCAGCCATCCCAAGAGCGCCAGGGTGCAGGCAACGCTGCCAGCGGGGGGCGCTTCTTGCTCCTGCCTTCTCTCCTCTCACGGCTGGGAGACCTCTGGTGAGGTCTCCCACACTCCTCCAGGTCTCTGTGCTTTTTGGGTCCATGCCCCCTACGGCGGGATGGACTGCTGGGGCCCCTCGAGTTTTCTCGGGAGCCCGCGTCCGTGATTTCCTTTGCCAGTTGGGAGTCGTGCGCAGCACGCCCGGGGTCGGCCTCCAGAAGAGCCAGCTTCTTCCACCGGGCCGCCAAGTCCCTGGCCAGGCCGCCAAGGAGCTCGTGGTGGCGCAAGCTCTTGACCATCTTTCTGACACCTGTCTCCTGCAGGATGTGTGGGGTGAGGGGCAAGGCGGAGAGCTGCTGCAAGTATTTCTGGAGCTTGTCAGGGCGGGTCCTGGTGGCCAGGCGCCCCTGCAGCTTGCCCACGGCTCGCAGCAGCACCTCCTCCGACGCCATCTCGGTGGCCGGCTCGGCCTCGGCCCTGGACTCGGTTCGCTGTCGCTCTGCGGGGGGTATCCGGGCCCTGGCAACTGCTGGCCGCTGGTTCTGGGCGCGTTGGTGCGCCCCGAGCGCCTCTGGGCAGGTCTGCTTCTGGTCCTCAGGGCGCCGGGCCTCAGCTGGAAGCACCTGTGCCTGGCGCTGTCCCAGAAGCAATGAGGCTGCAGAGGCAGGCCGACCTGGGCCTTATAGAGCCCCTGGCTCCGCCCCCCTGCCAGAGTGTGCGCCACGCCCGCCCTCCAGGACCCCACCCAGCTGTCTCTTTCCGGGTGGGGGGGGGGAGCACCCGCTAGCTCGGCTCGCGTCCACTTCTGCGCCCGCCACGGCTGCACTGGATTGGGTGGGCAGGACCCGGGTCAAATCCGGAGTGGCCACCCCGGCTAGAGCCTCCGGGGCTAGTCTTCTGCCTCTTGGGCACATGGGGAAACTGAAGTTCAGGGACACGCCCTTCAGTGGCCCTGGGTCCCACGACCGCGATTTGCCAGGGAAAGCGGAACTGACTCTGAGGAGTCTGGGTCCTGTGGGAGCACAGGAATGGAGGCCCGGAGAGCCAAGAGGATTGGGGGAGCTTAGCTCCACAGGGCAAGGGTGATTCCTCGGAAGGAACCTCCAAAGGAAGTCTGGCGGGGAATCCCTGGAATGAACTTGTGGCCATTGGCTCCAATGGCCTGACTATCAGCCCCAGGGGGCGAGTTTGAAGAGCCCAAGGCACCAGGCGGCCTGTGGGATACAAAAACCGATTTCTGAATGGTATTCTGCGCTTCTGGTGGTTTGGTTGGTTCCCTTGGGGGGATGGAACGTAGGGGTACTGGACCGGTGAGCGACCCCCGCCCACTCCCGCCCCGCACCTCAAGGCCCCTTTTGGCTTCTATTGAGAGGCAGGGTCTCAGTGAGCGGATGAGAGCCTGGCTTTGCCAGAGGCTGGCCTTGAGCTCTCCATGCTCCTGCTTCAGCCTCCTGAGCTGATGGGGGATCACAGGCGGGAGCTGCTGGATCTTTCCCTTGACAACTCAGTCGTTTTCACAGCCTCCATCCTTCTCCTTTCCAGACACAGAGATATCTCTCCCAGTCTCTCCGAAACATCTTCTTTCTTGATTGACTTATGTTTTGAAATCCACGTGAGACTGGTCAGGGAGAGTGTGTTTGTGTGTGTGGCCCCGTGTGTGTGTGTGTGTGTGTGTGTGTGTGTGTATGTGTGTGTGGGTGCTTGAGTGCGTACGCGCCCATACACACACATACACACACACACACACACAAACACACAGACACACACACACACACACACACACACACACACACACACGGAAAGCTTGCATTCTTATTTGTCAGGGTCCTGTGGTTTATCCCAAGACACTTATTAGATCCGTGTTCCCGCCGTTTGTCCATGGGCCTGGGGGAGTGTTTCTGGGTTGTCAGATCTGTTCTCTGGGTCTGTTTCTCTGTTTCTGATGCCAATGCCAGTGGTTATTCTTGAGGGAGTTGGGTGTGGTGGGTGTGGTTTTCTTTGTTTCTTTATTAGATAACCGGACATGGTACTCGGGGGCTTTTAACCCCTGAGGCATATTCCCACGTCTTTTTTTTTCTTTTTTCTTTTTGTACTTTAGTAGGAGACAGGGTCTCAACTGAGTTGCTCTGTCCTCGCTAAGTGGCTGAGGCTGGCTCTGAACTCTCTGTGCGCCTTTGTGGGCCTCCTGAGCGCATCATCGCCATTGGCTCGTCCTCATTTGTTCTTCTTCTTGTTGTTGTTCTTTTAATTTCCGCCTCTCGTTTGCTTTTGGTTGTTGCTGCCGTTTCACCTTGTACTGGGTATTGAACAGAAGGGTGCTTTACCACCCTCCCCTCCCCAAACCTCGGTATTCTTTTTTTGTTTGTTTTGTTGTTGTTTGTTTGTTTGTTTGTTTGTTTTCACAGTTAGTCAGATTCACCAGTCCTTGAACTAGTGGCTCCTGGGGCCATGTCTAAGAAAGACTGTGACATCCTTCCCGAATAGACAACTGAGAGCTTTTACGGGCCTTTATTAGTCTAAAATTCAATCAGGGGGATTTATACATGAAAACAACATCATGGCTCAGGAGGGCCTCAGGTGACAAAAAAGGAAACAAAGGCAGTGAACTCGCATTGACCTCTCACGCGAGGGAGACGCGCAAAGCACAGGGCAGGGAGTCCACGTTTGGCAGAGATTGAAGCCTCCTTCGGAAATTGCATGTCCAAGGCAAGTGCTGAGTTCATCTTCGGGAGATGACTCTCCTGTAGTCCTTAAGGGTCTTGGCCAAGAGTGGGGGGATTTCCTTAGCCTTGGGTTTTCTGGTGTTGGCCACTGGTGCCCCGCGATGAGCTCTGACAGGGTTCCAAGAGGCCTCTGCTGCAGTCTCACTTCTAGCATCAAAGCTGCTGCTGCTGCTGCTGCTGCTGCTGCTGCTGCTGCTGCTGGAGGGCGTGTCACTGGCTCCCCCGGGGTGCTGGGCTGGTTGGAAGTTGGGTCTTCCTGAGGCAGCCGCTGCTAGTGTCCCAAACTGGCCGTGTCTCCTTGGAACCTCACCAGGTGACTTGAAATAGACCATCTTTGCTTGTCGGCCTCGGGGCTCTTGAGGATGTCTGGATCGTATTTGGGAGGTGAGTGCTCGCAGTCGCTGCTCTCGGGCGTCCTGAAGCCGCAGGTACATCTCCCTCCAGGACTCGTTCTCCTTAGGCGTTTCTCCCTTAAATTCTTGGCCACAGTGCAGTCTCCAAAGCTGATCTGGCTCCTCGGCGGTCCCTTGGTGGCATCTCTCCGCGTGGTACAGCTGCTCGGGTGTGCATTTCTCCAAAGCAGACCCGGAAAGAGAATGCGGGAGCGCCCTCTCTTCCCACAGGGAATCCTGGTCTGCAGCTCCCTGGCTGCCCCGTGGGAGCCAGGTCGTTTGGGCGAGATGGTCACGTTTGCCACCAGAGTACACGGGTGTCCTGGAATTCGTTCTGATTCCAGTGAAGCCAGCTTCTTCCTCTTTCTGAGGTGAAGAGAGCGCTGTTGCATTGGGTGCAAAGAAGCTCATCAGCGCATCATCATCATCAGGAGGGGGACTGGGTGGGTCCCACAGGCTGGGGGCTGGCGTGGGAGGCAGCACCGCAGCGGCTTCTCGGGAGACCCCTTCCATCCCGGCCCAACTGCCTTGGCCTTGGGCAGGCTGGGGCCCCGCCGACTGCTTTCCAATCACCAGAGGAGGAAAGTTCTCCGCCGAGTCCAGGTGCTGGCTCGACCTCTTGGAAGCTTTTGCTTTCCGTGCCTTGGCCGAAGTCTTCTCCTTTTTCTTCTTCTTCCGAGGCTGGTCGTCATACGTGAGGTACGCCTCGAAAGACACAGTGGGCGCCTCGAAGAACTCCTCCTCTGGCTTTCCGTCTGTGGGGGGTGGGGGGTGGGGGGTGAGGAAACAAAAACAAAAACGAAAATGAAAAAACCAACCAACCAACCAACCAACCAACCAACCAACCAACCAACACAAAACGGAAAGGGTATCCGCACCAACCACAGTGAAAGCAAAAATCAGCGGACCGGAGCCCGCAGGCCCTCTGCCTTTTCTTCAGCAGCGGAGCCAAGCTTGGGGGGCTCACTTTCTGGGTAGAAGATGGTACTGGATTCATCGGGGAAGGGATGCCTCCCCTGCCCCTCCCCTACCCGCACCCAACCACCCGACCACCCGGACTGCCGTCTTGGATGGATGGTTCTCTCCCTTCTAGGGCTCCTTCTGTCACTGGGAGAGATAATTGACTGGAAGGATCCACGTTTTGGCTCCTCCCTCCCTCCCTCCCTCCCTCCCTCCCTCCCGCCAGGTCCCACGCTGTCCTGGGGCTCCATGAGCTCCATCTCCTTTCCTGTCCAAATGAGAAGATGGATTCTATCTTACCGTTGGCATCTTCGAGGTCGTCATCTGTCTCTCTTGCTTTGGGCAGCAGGTCGTGTTTGCCCCGGGGTCCATGCAGGGGACGTGCTGGCGGGAGTCCCGGGGTGGCCTGAAAACGACGATCCTGGCCTTCCACAGGCACGCGGCCACGAGCGGAGGGCTCAGTGTCCTCCGGGGAAGCCGAGTGCTCCCGCCACATCGGATGAGGACCGGTAGGCCCCCCGGAGGCCTGAGCAGGGCAGCCATCCCAAGAGCGCCAGGGTGCAGGCAACGCTGCCAGCGGGGGGCGCTTCTTGCTCCTGCCTTCTCTCCTCTCACGGCTGGGAGACCTCTGGTGAGGTCTCCCACACTCCTCCAGGTCTCTGTGCTTTTTGGGTCCATGCCCCCTACGGCGGGATGGACTGCTGGGGCCCCTCGAGTTTTCTCGGGAGCCCGCGTCCGTGATTTCCTTTGCCAGTTGGGAGTCGTGCGCAGCACGCCCGGGGTCGGCCTCCAGAAGAGCCAGCTTCTTCCACCGGGCCGCCAAGTCCCTGGCCAGGCCGCCAAGGAGCTCGTGGTGGCGCAAGCTCTTGACCATCTTTCTGACACCTGTCTCCTGCAGGATGTGTGGGGTGAGGGGCAAGGCGGAGAGCTGCTGCAAGTATTTCTGGAGCTTGTCAGGGCGGGTCCTGGTGGCCAGGCGCCCCTGCAGCTTGCCCACGGCTCGCAGCAGCACCTCCTCCGACGCCATCTCGGTGGCCGGCTCGGCCTCGGCCCTGGACTCGGTTCGCTGTCGCTCTGCGGGGGGTATCCGGGCCCTGGCAACTGCTGGCCGCTGGTTCTGGGCGCGTTGGTGCGCCCCGAGCGCCTCTGGGCAGGTCTGCTTCTGGTCCTCAGGGCGCCGGGCCTCAGCTGGAAGCACCTGTGCCTGGCGCTGTCCCAGAAGCAATGAGGCTGCAGAGGCAGGCCGACCTGGGCCTTATAGAGCCCCTGGCTCCGCCCCCCTGCCAGAGTGTGCGCCACGCCCGCCCTCCAGGACCCCACCCAGCTGTCTCTTTCCGGGTGGGGGGGGGGGAGCACCCGCTAGCTCGGCTCGCGTCCACTTCTGCGCCCGCCACGGCTGCACTGGATTGGGTGGGCAGGACCCGGGTCAAATCCGGAGTGGCCACCCCGGCTAGAGCCTCCGGGGCTAGTCTTCTGCCTCTTGGGCACATGGGGAAACTGAAGTTCAGGGACACGCCCTTCAGTGGCCCTGGGTCCCACGACCGCGATTTGCCAGGGAAAGCGGAACTGACTCTGAGGAGTCTGGGTCCTGTGGGAGCACAGGAATGGAGGCCCGGAGAGCCAAGAGGATTGGGGGAGCTTAGCTCCACAGGGCAAGGGTGATTCCTCGGAAGGAACCTCCAAAGGAAGTCTGGCGGGGAATCCCTGGAATGAACTTGTGGCCATTGGCTCCAATGGCCTGACTATCAGCCCCAGGGGGCGAGTTTGAAGAGCCCAAGGCACCAGGCGGCCTGTGGGATACAAAAACCGATTTCTGAATGGTATTCTGCGCTTCTGGTGGTTTGGTTGGTTCCCTTGGGGGGATGGAACGTAGGGGTACTGGACCGGTGAGCGACCCCCGCCCACTCCCGCCCCCCACCTCAAGGCCCCTTTTGGCTTCTATTGAGAGGCAGGGTCTCAGTGAGCGGATGAGAGCCTGGCTTTGCCAGAGGCTGGCCTTGATCTCGCCATGCTCCTGCTTTAGCCTCCTGATCTGATGGGAATATAGGCGTGACCCAATTGGATTAGAGGTGTTAGTTGCTGGGATTATATGCGTTAGCTGCTGAGAGAAGGCTGGTGAGCCTGGTTGCCTGGTTTTCTGACTTCTGAGGTGGGGCCTCCCTCTAGAATGTAGGCTTGTCTGGAGTTTTTGGGTTCAAGTGGCCCTCCCTCCTCAGCCTCTCCAGTAGTTGGAACTCTGGGTGTGCGCCACTGTACCTTTCTCAGAATTTCTCATTTGAAGTTTGGTGTTAGGGGTCTTTCGTTTGACAACTCACTAGTTTTCACAGCGTTCATCCTTCTGCTTTCCAGACACAGAAATAGTCTCTCCTAGTCTCTTTGAAACATCTTCTTTCTTGATTGATTTATGGTTTGCAGTCTCTGTTAATCTGATCAGAGGGTGTAATTTTATTTTAGTTTATGTGTATTTATTTGTGTGCCAGCAGACTCACTGAGATACTTCATATGCATATGAAAGATGTTTGTTATTATTTAGTAGGGTCTTATGGTTTACTTAAAGTTACTTGTTAGATTAATTTTCACGTTTTTTGTTCATGGATCTGTGGAGTTTTTTCTGTGTTTTCAGATATATTCTCTTGGTCTATTTCTCTGTTTCTTGTGCCATTACCCTTGGTTACTTTTCAGGGCGTTGAGAGGTGGTATTTTCTTTTTCGTTTATTTATTTACCTTATTAATAATGGGTTTTAATTCAGTGGGCCTTTATGTTTGAGAACATGGTCCTTGAACTTTGAGGAACATTTTTAGCTCTTTGTTGTTGTTTTGTTTTTTATTTAGTGACACTGTGTGACTGAGTTGCTTAGGGTCTTCATAATTAATTTCCTGAAGTTTACTTGAACTCCTAAATATTCTGAATCATTCTGACATGCAGTATTTTTATAGGTGTTCTCCTCTGCGCTAACCTCTGTCTCTTTTTTCCCAATGTTAGTGACTTGTCTGTGAAACCATGTTATTTGTTTATTTCCACATTTACCCTTTTAGATCTGTCTGATCACTTCCTTGTTGTTTCATTTCCTCCTCCATCTTCTGTGAATTGTGCGTTTTCTTCCTGTATTTTATACCTTTTCTTTTTCCTCCTAAATTTCACATTGCATTGTTACTGAAATGAGGTTCTCAGTCTTACAGGAACCCTCAAAACCAATGGAAAACCAGTTTCTTAGAGAAGAAGTTTGGAAGGAATTAAAGGCTTTATTCTGTGCCCAAAAATAGAATAGAATATTCTTTGTTAACAATTTATAATCTCAACTCCAGGAGTAGTTGGGGGTTTATGATATAAACAGAAATAATGAGGGAGATTTAGAAGATTATAAATGGAAGGAATATTCCTATCTTTTTCAGGAATGGGCAGAGATCTTGCAAGTACCACCTCTCCTCACTTCTTTCATGATTTGGTGTTTGCAGTTTTGCTATTTGATACATGCCTTTAATCTTAAAGAGTAGAGAGAGGAAGAGCATTGAGGCAAGTGTAGGTCAAGTTAACTTTGTATTGTAGTGTTTGAGTGAAAATTTTTTCTAATATTCGACAGTGTCTTCAGACTAGAATCTGACCCAAAATCAAAGCTACTTTGGAGACATAAACAATGTGAACACAGAGGTGCCGAGCCATTTCTTCCCATTCAATCACCCATGCTTACACCCCTCTGTATGCCCAATAATGGAGATAGTGTTTTTAGTAAAAGCCGGCTTCAGGTCCCTGAAGAGTAACCTAGGTGACCCATCTACAAAGCTAGTGACAACTAATAATATATTGCCCAACTGTGGGCCTCCAAAATTAGTGATCTTTAGCTAATTAAGAAAAGGGGCGCTGGGGATGTGCCTCAAGTGGTAGCGCGCTCGCCTGGCATGCGTGCAGCCCGGGTTCGATCCTCAGCACCACATACAAACAAAGATGTTGTGTCCACCGAGAACTAAAAAATAAATAAATAAAAAAAAAAAAAAAAGAAAAGGGGGCTGGTGTTGTAGCTCAGAGGTAGAATGCTTGCCTAGCATGAGTGAGACACTTGGTTAGATCCTGAGCACCACATCCAAATAAAATAAAGTTATAATGTCCACCTACAACTAAAAAATAAATGTGTGTGTGTGTGTGTGTGTGTGTGTGTGTGTGTGTGTGTGTGTTTAAAGAACAAGTGAGGGCTGGGGATTATAGCTCAGTTGGTAGAGTGCTTTCCCAGCATGCACAAGGCCCTGGGTTCCATCCCCAGCAACCCCTCCCCCCCAAAACAACAACAACAACAACAAGAGAATCTAAAGGGTTTATTTAGGTTTTCCCACAGTAAGAGCAGCACATCAAGGGATTGTCATAGTCTTACTATATGAGCAGTTTGCATTCTTTAGTCTTCAGTTCTTTTAGAACTAGAAAATCACCTTTGTAAACGTGAGTTTTTGCAAACAACATAAATGTCATAATCACAAATCTTGTTCCATCTCTTTTTTTTTTTTTTTGGATGGGGAGGATTACTGGGGTTTAAACTCAGGGGCACTCACACTGAGCCATGTCCCCAGCCCTATTTTGTGTTTTATTTAGAGACAGGGTCTCACTGAGTTGCTTAGTACCTTGATTTTGCTGAGGCTGGCTTTTGAACCCAAATCCTCTTGCCACAGCCTCCTTAGCTGCTGGGATTATAGGCATGCACCTGGCTTGTTCCATCTTTAATATCAATAATATAGTATGGAAAGTCCCCTGTGTTTCAATAGACTCTACACTTCCTCTCTGAAGTACCAAATTCTATGACCAATTCAGAGTCATGATTAAAAGCAAATGTCCTTTTCATGGAGCACTTGTACTTTTGTTCCTGAGCATGTTTGATCAATCCTGGCTTTGTATTAAATGCAGTAAATCTCTCTCCTGGGTCTTCAAGCACTCTTTTAGATTGTTCTAGCATTTTGTGAGGTTGTGCAGCCTTCAAAATTTAGGAAGTTTCCAGGTAGAATCGGGAGGTAGTCAGGAAGCAACAAACAAATTAGAAACTATGGGTATATATATTCAAGCTTTTAAGTGAATATTAGATGCAGGGGCTATAGAATAGAACTACAATGAAAACATTTAAAAGAGGAGATGTGCCCTTTTTAACTGTTTGTTTTTGAGATAGAAAGTGCAGTGCAAAATTTAGATCTCATTATAGAAATTGAAATAAGCTCATGCAAATTAATCTCCATTGCACCCGTAAAAAGGAAATTAAAAGCACTAATGTTGCATGTGGTGTATATACAGTAACATTTCCTAAATATCTTCTGGTTCTAAAACTCGGGAATGATATTCAATGCTTCCTTTTCCTCAGGCTACAGTATCATAGGATTCAATTTTGAATCTGATAATGGAGGCATTTTTGTGGTACAATAGGCCACAAAGGAAATGAAGGAAGAAGTAAACAGTCGGATTATTGAAACAGGCAAATGAGACCCCTAGATTAGATGTTCACTTCTGGGCCTCCTTTCTTTGGTAGACAGAAATTAATTGAGCATCTAATTGTGTCCATTTCAGGGGCTTACCATCTCTTAACAGTTTAAATCAACCACTTGATGGTAGCTCATTCTTAGTTTTTTAATTCAGAAGATGATTTTCTATGCTAATTTGAATGGCATGGGTGGAAAGATGTAAATTTGGAAAATTTTACACTTTTAATTAACTAATTTGTAAGACCGTGTTCTGTGTATGAAGTACTAGAAGCTAGTCTTAAATATTTAGTGCTAGGTATTTGAGTGTCTTCTCATTTCTACCTTTTTTCTGCTCTTAATAAATGGTGAATTTCCACCCAAGTTGTCTGTAAATAAGTCACATTATCATTTCAAGGCCTGGCCACCCTAGGAACAAGCTACTTCACAGTCCCCAAAATGTAAAAGCCATTTCTGAATGGCCTCATTACCAAACAGGATTCAACATGACTGAACAAAAAGGTGTTTTTCATTCCCTATCATCTGACATAGAAGTAAAGATTCTGGTAAACTTTATGATTTTAGTGAAAAAGAAAACCCAACAAAACCGTGGAAATATTTTTGGTTTGCATCTGAGGCATACCCTCCCAAAGTCCTGTGTTAATGCAGGACTGTTCCGAGGTGAGATGATTAGATTACCAGAGCAGTAATCTAATCCATTCATCCGGGTTTGAATGGATTGATTGGGTGGTGGATGGGTGGGGCATGGCTGGAGAAGATGGATTATTAGGGCCATACCTAGAAGGGTGCCTCTTCCCTGTGGCCGCTTCCCCTCTCTCTCTGCTTCCTGGCCACCATGAGTTGAGCAGCACAGAACAACCTTGCAGTTGTGCCTCTCCTCGGGCTCAAAGTGACGCAGCTGCCTAATAATGGACTGCACTTCTGAAATTGTGAGCCCATAATCAACTTTTCCTCCTATATGTTGGTCTTGTCAGGTGTTTTGTTCACAGGGACATAAAGTTGGCTAATACAACACCCCAAGAGTTAGAGCTTATGCCTTCCTACTCGTCCTGATCAAGTGTGTTCCCTGGGTTCACTGGCACTGCAGATGTAAAAGAAGTGTGAAGGACATGATTCTCTAATGCTCCAGCTCAAGTTTTGGTATGGAAGCTGTGAAATCAACCATCCTACCCATGGACATTTTGCTCTATGAAGAGTTGTATATATTTTCAACAATGGTATCTGACTACATATTCTTGTCAATTTATGATGTTAAAAATGCAAAAATTTCTGCATTTTTGAAAATTTGAGATTTTTATTATGGTTATTATTATTTTTGAGATGGGATCTTGAGCTGGAGAATAATAGAATTATATCCTTCATACTTCTTTTAGAATCCATGGGTTCATTTAAAGAGTTGCCTTTGGGCCTCGGTCTTCCAAGTGCTAGAAACAGGCACATCATAAAAATTTGAGGTTCTTATTGGAGGAAGCTTTTTTATCGTACTAATAATGAACCAAAGAAGTACTAACAATACTTAAGATGGTATCTTCAGTTTTTATGTGGGTTATACATTATTATAAAAACTAAAGAGAATTGATCTAGATGATTTTGTGTTTTGTTTTCTCTCTGGTGAGTCCACTCCTATGGTCACCTCTGTATAGCAAGCTTGGTAAAATTCAGAGTAAGTAGAACGGCAAGCAGAGTAAGGAAAGGAGGTCATTGTCACAAGCCAAAATAGAGCCAGGCTATCTTGGGGATGAGGAGCAGGCTCTGAGGGTGGTGTGACTGGTAAGCAGTTCTTTTCACCTCGACCGTTTCTACTTTGAACAACTTCAAAATATTGAATAGAATGATTTCCATTTTCAGTTTGACTATATTTTGGGGTAAATAATAATTTATTTTAAAATTAGATTAAGCTTATTTTTTTTTAAAAAAAAATGCCCATGCTCGTTTTATTATCTATTAACAAGTTTATTACCTTCTTTTCTTTGCCCCTCCCTTCTCTTTTTTGCATTTTAAAATAGCTTTATTGAGCTATAATTCCCATACCATACAACTCACCCATTTGAAGTATACAGTTCAACAGCTGTTAGTATTATGCAGAGTTAACATCCTTGGCCACCATCAACTTTAGAACAAATTTCATCAGCCCCTCAAAAACACTCTGTACCCCTTAACTTATTTTTTTGTAGTGCTGGGCCTTATCCCTTCTAGGTGAGTGCTCTGCCACTGAGCTACATCCCCAGCCCCAATCCCCTTTTAGACATCTGTCCCAGGATATATTTTTTGTCCCTCTAATGAGTTTTCTGGCCTTCTCCAGACCCTCCTCATCTTTAGGAAATTCAGCCAAATTTAGTGTAGCATGTACATTGTGGGGGAGCTCAACTCAAGTACTCTTTGCCTGTTTTTTTCTCAGCAACCCAGTCTTAGAGAACATTTTCATAAGTACTTATTGACATTAGGAAAAAGCAATTGCATCCAGAGTGGAGGCTGGAGAGATGTGAAAATACATGAACAAAGCAACTCACAGCTGTTGTGCATCCACCAATCACTGTCCCTAAGTTGGCATAGCACCCCATTGCTTGCAGAGTGTTTCCCAGGCTTTGCCCCATGTGAGGTACAGAGCACCAAACCAGACCCTCTAACTGTGGATGGGTGTGAAGATCATAAGACATGGGCAAGTCAGTATACCACATAGATCTTTCTATAGATAGACAGACAGACAGACAGATATGGGCTAGATTAGCTTTATTTATAGCAGGCCTATGGATATTCAGAAATTACAAGGTATAATCTATGGGATACACTACTGCTGTTGCAGCAAGTGACTCTTTTTTTAAAGCATTCTTTTTTTTTAATGTTCATTTTATTTATTTATTTTTATGTGGTACTGAGGATCAAACCAAGTACCTCACACCTGCTAGGCAAGCACTCTACCACTGAGCCACAACCCCAGTCCCAGGTGACTTATTTTTTGAAGGAAGTCTAGCCAGTCATTGCTCAAAATAGTCACTAACATTGTGTGAGACTAGACTTGAAGAATTGTGAGATACACCATTTATTTGTTTTCATGGCAATTAAGCAAACCACAGCTGTTTGGTTTTGGCTAATTTGGCAGTCAGGTTTTGGCAAGTTAAAATAGCTCTTTTGATCTAAAGAGAACGTAAAGAGGTAGAGCAGAGAGTGAAGAGAAATTCATAAAGGGGGAAAGAAATCAGGCCCAGGATCTGGGGTTCTGCTCCCAATCTTGCTTCTTCCTAATGTTCTTAACTCTTCTGAATCAGGAGTTCCTGACACTCAGTGGTCTCCACGTACCTTTTAGGCTCTAAAATTCCTGAATCCAAACTCCAAGCATGGGTATGAGAATTTTTTTTTTTTTGATAACTCATTTCTTTATGTTTTTGGTTTTTTTGCCTCTTAATCACAGAGTAGAAGCTTTTATTTCAGAAATAAAAAGAATGAAATAAATAGAATCTATAATGATTAACATTAGGCATGCACCTCTACCTGAAACTGCTGTTGGTTTGTTGTTGTTGTTCTTTGTTTGTTTGTTTGTTTTTGCAGGTTTCCCTCTCAATTCTTTTCTTTTAAATTGATTTTATTTTTTTAAAATACACAACAGTGGAGAATATTACAATTCTTATTACACATATAAAGCAAAAGTTTTCATATCTTTGTATAAAGTATGTTCACACCAATTCATGTCTTTATACATGTTTTTTTAAAAAATATTTTATTAGTTGTTGGACCTTTATTTACTTTTATGTGGCGCTGAGAATTGAACCCAGTGCCTCACACATGCTAGGCAAGTGCTCCACCACTGAGCCACAACCCAGCTCCATATACTTGGGTTTTTTTTTTGCATTACAATTCTTATTACACATATATACGGGTATGAGAATTTATACATTTAGAAACATAGACTATCGATCTTATTTCTTTCTGTTTATGAGCAGTTGTATTTTTCTTCTGAAAACTTGATTTGGACTGAATGTTATAATGATGGTCATCTTTATTATGCAAACAAAATCACTTTGGAACTTTCTAAATTTCATCAAGTGCTTGCTTCCCCTCTCCTACTACACTAGATGGCACTATTGGCGAAGAGAATCAAATTTTAAAAAAAAAAAAAAGGAAGCCTTTGATGGCCAATACTAATTCTAAAAGGACCTACTTTACAATATCTTAGACTGGGATTCAAATTTGGACTAGAGAAAGACTCATCATAAATCTATATTGAAGACAATTTTAAAATAGGACTTTCAGAAATGCTTTAAACAATGTGATAGGACATGCCAAGGGATTAACTTTGAAGGAGAAAACATTCTTTTAAATGTGCTGTGAACCTCACTGATCCAAGAATTCCAAATCCTTGCATTCAACCAACCAAGGACCAAAAATATTTAGGACAAAAATTGTTTTTACTATATGAGAACAGACCTTTATCTTGTCATTAACCCCTAAACAGTACAATAAAATAATTTACATAGCATTACATGGTATTAGTTATTAAAAGTGGTCTAAAGATGAGTTGGAACACAAAGGAGTATGCATGTGGGTTATAGGCAAATATTACATCATTATATATAAGGGACTTGAGCATCCTCAAATTTTGGCATCTATGGCAGGTAGATGAATGTCGGGGAAGGGAGTCTTGGAATCAATCCTCTATCAATACCTGGGGTCAACTTCATTAAGTCTGACAAATTTGTTCAAAAACAATTTATTACTTTAAAAAAATACTTCACTTTTTAGAGAATTTTGTGTTCAGAGCAAAATTGAGCAGAGTTCTCAATACCTCCTGCCGCTGCCTTTTCTCCATTGTCAACATCCTGTTGATCTATCAATGAATTTACCCTGACACATTATTATTGTCCAAAGTCCATTTTCCATTATGGTTACTCTTAGTGTTTGTTACACATATTCTGTAGGTTTGGACAAATGACATGTATCTATTATTATAATATCATCTAATAGAATAGTTTTTCTGCCCTAAAAATCCTGAGTTCCTCCTGTTCATTGCTCCCTCCTTCAAGCCCTTGGAAATCCCTGATTCATCAACTGTCTTCATAATTTTGCCTTTTCTAGAATGCCTTGGAGCTGGAATCACACATTATGTAGCCTTTTTTTGAATTGGCTTCTTTCACTTACTAATATGCATCTATATTTCCTTCATGCCTTTTCATGGCTTGATAACTCATTTTCTTCTTTGCACTGAAAAATATTCCCTTGTTTGGATGTGCCATAGTTTACTTATTCATTACCTATTGAAGGACATTTTGGTTGCTTCCAAGTTTGGGGCATTAATGAGTAAGCTGTTACAAACATCTGTAAGCAGATTGATTTGTGAACATAGGCTTTCGGTTCATTTGTGTGATGCTAAGGAGTGTGACTGCTGACTCAGATGCTAAAAGCACATTTGGTCTTTGAAGAAAGTGCCAAACTCTTCCAAAGTGGTTGCTCTGTTTTGCATCCCTACCAGCACATTCTTGTCAGCATTTGATGTTGTCGGTGTTTTGGGTTTTTCATTGTTATTTTAATTTGCCATTCCTTGATGACATATGATATTATCTTTTCATTAGCTGCCTAATAATGGACTGCACTTCTGAAATTGTGAGCCCATAATCAACTTTTCCTCCTATATGTTGGTCTTGTCAGGTGTTTTGTTCACAGGGACATAAAGTTGGCTAATACAACACCCCAAGAGTTAGAGCTTATGCCTTCCTACTCGTCCTGATCAAGTGTGTTCCCTGGGTTCACTGGCACTGCAGATGTAAAAGAAGTGTGAAGGACATGATTCTCTAATGCTCCAGCTCAAGTTTTGGTATGGAAGCTGTGAAATCAACCATCCTACCCATGGACATTTTGCTCTATGAAGAGTTGTATATATTTTCAACAATGGTATCTGACTACATATTCTTGTCAATTTATGATGTTAAAAATGCAAAAATTTCTGCATTTTTGAAAATTTGAGATTTTTATTATGGTTATTATTATTTTTGAGATGGGATCTTGAGCTGGAGAATAATAGAATTATATCCTTCATACTTCTTTTAGAATCCATGGGTTCATTTAAAGAGTTGCCTTTGGGCCTCGGTCTTCCAAGTGCTGGAAACAGGCACATCATAAAAATTTGAGGTTCTTATTGGAGGAAGCTTTTTTATCGTACTAATAATGAACCAAAGAAGTACTAACAATACTTAAGATGGTATCTTCAGTTTTTATGTGGGTTATACATTATTATAAAAACTAAAGAGAATTGATCTAGATGATTTTGTGTTTTGTTTTCTCTCTGGTGAGTCCACTCCTATGGTCACCTCTGTATAGCAAGCTTGGTAAAATTCAGAGTAAGTAGAACGGCAAGCAGAGTAAGGAAAGGAGGTCATTGTCACAAGCCAAAATAGAGCCAGGCTATCTTGGGGATGAGGAGCAGGCTCTGAGGGTGGTGTGACTGGTAAGCAGTTCTTTTCACCTCGACCGTTTCTACTTTGAACAACTTCAAAATATTGAATAGAATGATTTCCATTTTCAGTTTGACTATATTTTGGGGTAAATAATAATTTATTTTAAAATTAGATTAAGCTTATTTTTTTTTTAAAAAAATGCCCATGCTCGTTTTATTATCTATTAACAAGTTTATTACCTTCTTTTCTTTGCCCCTCCCTTCTCTTTTTTGCATTTTAAAATAGCTTTATTGAGCTATAATTCCCATACCATACAACTCACCCATTTGAAGTATACAGTTCAACAGCTGTTAGTATTATGCAGAGTTAACATCCTTGGCCACCATCAACTTTAGAACAAATTTCATCAGCCCCTCAAAAACACTCTGTACCCCTTAACTTATTTTTTTGTAGTGCTGGGCCTTATCCCTTCTAGGTGAGTGCTCTGCCACTGAGCTACATCCCCAGCCCCAATCCCCTTTTAGACATCTGTCCCAGGATATATTTTTTGTCCCTCTAATGAGTTTTCTGGCCTTCTCCAGACCCTCCTCATCTTTAGGAAATTCAGCCAAATTTAGTGTAGCATGTACATTGTGGGGGAGCTCAACTCAAGTACTCTTTGCCTGTTTTTTTCTCAGCAACCCAGTCTTAGAGAACATTTTCATAAGTACTTATTGACATTAGGAAAAAGCAATTGCATCCAGAGTGGAGGCTGGAGAGATGTGAAAATACATGAACAAAGCAACTCACAGCTGTTGTGCATCCACCAATCACTGTCCCTAAGTTGGCATAGCACCCCATTGCTTGCAGAGTGTTTCCCAGGCTTTGCCCCATGTGAGGTACAGAGCACCAAACCAGACCCTCTAACTGTGGATGGGTGTGAAGATCATAAGACATGGGCAAGTCAGTATACCACATAGATCTTTCTATAGATAGACAGACAGACAGACAGATATGGGCTAGATTAGCTTTATTTATAGCAGGCCTATGGATATTCAGAAATTACAAGGTATAATCTATGGGATACACTACTGCTGTTGCAGCAAGTGACTCTTTTTTTAAAGCATTCTTTTTTTTTAATGTTCATTTTATTTATTTATTTTTATGTGGTACTGAGGATCAAACCAAGTACCTCACACCTGCTAGGCAAGCACTCTACCACTGAGCCACAACCCCAGTCCCAGGTGACTTATTTTTTGAAGGAAGTCTAGCCAGTCATTGCTCAAAATAGTCACTAACATTGTGTGAGACTAGACTTGAAGAATTGTGAGATACACCATTTATTTGTTTTCATGGCAATTAAGCAAACCACAGCTGTTTGGTTTTGGCTAATTTGGCAGTCAGGTTTTGGCAAGTTAAAATAGCTCTTTTGATCTAAAGAGAACGTAAAGAGGTAGAGCAGAGAGTGAAGAGAAATTCATAAAGGGGGAAAGAAATCAGGCCCAGGATCTGGGGTTCTGCTCCCAATCTTGCTTCTTCCTAATGTTCTTAACTCTTCTGAATCAGGAGTTCCTGACACTCAGTGGTCTCCACGTACCTTTTAGGCTCTAAAATTCCTGAATCCAAACTCCAAGCATGGGTATGAGAATTTTTTTTTTTTGATAACTCATTTCTTTATGTTTTTGGTTTTTTTGCCTCTTAATCACAGAGTAGAAGCTTTTATTTCAGAAATAAAAAGAATGAAATAAATAGAATCTATAATGATTAACATTAGGCATGCACCTCTACCTGAAACTGCTGTTGGTTTGTTGTTGTTGTTCTTTGTTTGTTTGTTTGTTTTTGCAGGTTTCCCTCTCAATTCTTTTCTTTTAAATTGATTTTATTTTTTTAAAATACACAACAGTGGAGAATATTACAATTCTTATTACACATATAAAGCAAAAGTTTTCATATCTTTGTATAAAGTATGTTCACACCAATTCATGTCTTTATACATGTTTTTTTAAAAAATATTTTATTAGTTGTTGGACCTTTATTTACTTTTATGTGGCGCTGAGAATTGAACCCAGTGCCTCACACATGCTAGGCAAGTGCTCCACCACTGAGCCACAACCCAGCTCCATATACTTGGGTTTTTTTTTTGCATTACAATTCTTATTACACATATATACGGGTATGAGAATTTATACATTTAGAAACATAGACTATCGATCTTATTTCTTTCTGTTTATGAGCAGTTGTATTTTTCTTCTGAAAACTTGATTTGGACTGAATGTTATAATGATGGTCATCTTTATTATGCAAACAAAATCACTTTGGAACTTTCTAAATTTCATCAAGTGCTTGCTTCCCCTCTCCTACTACACTAGATGGCACTATTGGCGAAGAGAATCAAATTTAAAAAAAAAAAAAAAGGAAGCCTTTGATGGCCAATACTAATTCTAAAAGGACCTACTTTACAATATCTTAGACTGGGATTCAAATTTGGACTAGAGAAAGACTCATCATAATCTATATTGAAGACAATTTTAAAATAGGACTTTCAGAAATGCTTTAAACAATGTGATAGGACATGCCAAGGGATTAACTTTGAAGGAGAAAACATTCTTTTAAATGTGCTGTGAACCTCACTGATCCAAGAATTCCAAATCCTTGCATTCAACCAACCAAGGACCAAAAATATTTAGGACAAAAATTGTTTTTACTATATGAGAACAGACCTTTATCTTGTCATTAACCCCTAAACAGTACAATAAAATAATTTACATAGCATTACATGGTATTAGTTATTAAAAGTGGTCTAAAGATGAGTTGGAACACAAAGGAGTATGCATGTGGGTTATAGGCAAATATTACATCATTATATATAAGGGACTTGAGCATCCTCAAATTTTGGCATCTATGGCAGGTAGATGAATGTCGGGGAAGGGAGTCTTGGAATCAATCCTCTATCAATACCTGGGGTCAACTTCATTAAGTCTGACAAATTTGTTCAAAAACAATTTATTACTTTAAAAAAATACTTCACTTTTTAGAGAATTTTGTGTTCAGAGCAAAATTGAGCAGAGTTCTCAATACCTCCTGCCGCTGCCTTTTCTCCATTGTCAACATCCTGTTGATCTATCAATGAATTTACCCTGACACATTATTATTGTCCAAAGTCCATTTTCCATTATGGTTACTCTTAGTGTTTGTTACACATATTCTGTAGGTTTGGACAAATGACATGTATCTATTATTATAATATCATCTAATAGAATAGTTTTTCTGCCCTAAAAATCCTGAGTTCCTCCTGTTCATTGCTCCCTCCTTCAAGCCCTTGGAAATCCCTGATTCATCAACTGTCTTCATAATTTTGCCTTTTCTAGAATGCCTTGGAGCTGGAATCACACATTATGTAGCCTTTTTTTGAATTGGCTTCTTTCACTTACTAATATGCATCTATATTTCCTTCATGCCTTTTCATGGCTTGATAACTCATTTTCTTCTTTGCACTGAAAAATATTCCCTTGTTTGGATGTGCCATAGTTTACTTATTCATTACCTATTGAAGGACATTTTGGTTGCTTCCAAGTTTGGGGCATTAATGAGTAAGCTGTTACAAACATCTGTAAGCAGATTGATTTGTGAACATAGGCTTTCGGTTCATTTGTGTGATGCTAAGGAGTGTGACTGCTGACTCAGATGCTAAAAGCACATTTGGTCTTTGAAGAAAGTGCCAAACTCTTCCAAAGTGGTTGCTCTGTTTTGCATCCCTACCAGCACATTCTTGTCAGCATTTGATGTTGTCGGTGTTTTGGGTTTTTCATTGTTATTTTAATTTGCCATTCCTTGATGACATATGATATTATCTTTTCATTTGCTTATTTGCCATCTAATATATCTTCTTTTATGAGGTATCTGTGTTTTAGAGACCTGAACTCTGGACCGAAGTCATCTCAGGGGTTCTCATGAACTGATGCTTGTGATCCCACAGGAGGGGTTTCATCAAGTCATACAGAGTACAGACAGGAGTTTATTAGAAAGAGTGAGAGTATAGATACCCAGTACAGGCACCAAATGGACCAGCTCTCAGGAAAAAAGGCATAGCTCCTGTAGAGTCTGGGGTTTTTAATAATAATAAAACAAAGCCTTCCAAGAATGAGAATGTGGGAATTTCTAATTATGGCTGATATAATTACTGAAAAACGACTCAAACTAAGGAATGTAATTTCGGGATATCAGAGTTAAAAATGAAATCCTAAAAGCTTCCAGGGAAATGTGAAGTTTGGTTGAAATCCGACTTTATGCATTTTAAGTTTGTTTTAAAGGTTTCTTGGTACACAGGGAACCATACCCTAAGCTAATGTGTGAACAAGCAAGTAAGTACTGCATGAGTAGTTGGGTCTCATACCAAGCATTGAAGTTCAACGAATCACAAGCAGCCAGTTCCAACTGTGTTCATGTAAGGCACATGCAAGCTGCAACCAACGGGCTTTTTTCTGTAAATCACTTCCATTTTCTGTACATCACTTCTTTTTCTCTAGTATAACCTCCCGTATGATGAGGTGGGGGACATTCTGAACCATTTTTTGGTTCAGACTGCTGATAGATTCTAGAATCATCAAGAAAAATCCGCAAAACTCGATTTGTTGTAGCTTTGTCCTTTTAATAGCAGTGTGTAGGGGAGGGGGACCCATTACATGCAAGCATCAGATAAAATATGATAATATCATGACCTTGGGGATTTTTTTTTTTTTTGGCACTGGGGATTGAACCCAGGGGTGCTTAACCAGTGAGCCACACCCCAAGCCCTTTTTATTTTGAGACAGGGTCTTGCATAGTTGCTCAGGCCTCACTAAGTTGCTGAGGCTGGTCTTGAACTAGTTATCCTCCTGCCTCAGCCTCCCAAGTCACTGAGAGTACAGGCCTGTGCCACTGTGCCTGGCTCCTTGTCATGCCCTTTCAAATGATCAACTTTAAAGATAAAACATTTTCAGGCATGCAAATATTTAACAGTATTTACTTTCTATCAGTCTTTACTCAAAAGAATATGTGCTATTAAAACAATGGAGTGACCAGAAAAGGGAAACCTGAGTTTTTAGGGAATCTGACTAAGGAAAGTTACAAAGGAAATTGTAGCATCAGTCCCTACAACAAGCTCATCCAGGAGCACAGATGGAAGGCAGAGGCTCCAGGAGGGAGGCTGTGGAGGGGCTGGGGGTGCAATAAACACATTATCTGATGTAATCAATGGTGGGGAAAGTGACATAACTTGTTGGTGTTTGGTAACTAGTAATAGTATGTGGAAAGTAACCCAATAAAAATGAAGTAATTACTCATTCAAAAAGAATTGTTGCAGCTGGCTGTGGTGGCTCACACCTGTAATCCCAGTGGCTCAGAAAGCTGAGAGTTCAAAACCAGCCTCAGCAACTTAGCAAGGCCCTAAGCAACTCAGCAAGACCCTGTCTCTAAATAAAATACAAATAAGGGCCGGGGATGTGGCTCAGTGACTAAGTACCCCTGGGTTCAATCCCTAGTGTTCCCCACTCCCCAAAATATTGTTGTATGGGAAAAGAAGATAATCATAGAAATGTTTGGCTCAACAGTTGAAAGGAAAGTGACCGAAACACTCGGAGCAACCAAGAGAGCTTTATTGAAGCAGTGCAAAAGAGGAGGAAAAGAGAGAGAGAGAAAGAAGGGTGGGGGAAGAGGAAAGAGAAGAGGATAGATGGAGAGGGAGAGAGCAAGAGTGAGAGAGAGAGCGAGCAAGAGAGAGAGGCCCAGCAGGAGGGAGTTTTTATAGCCCAAATCTAATGGGGTCTCTGGGTCTGCAAGCTGCCTTGTTGGCACAAGGGGGGTTAAGTGTTTGGCCTTGAGTGGCTGGTTGAGTTTTCAGCCTTGAGCGGGGGCTTGGGCGTTTGGGCTTGAAGCAAACAGGTGATAAAGAACCAGACAGAGGGTTTGAGAAGCCAGGTCATCCTGCAGCTTTGTTTGGCATGCCCTGCAGACAACTTACTCAGCCTGTCCTGTACCTAACAACACTGAGTAATATTTACCGGATCCTAATAATACAATAACTGAATATTGATTTATCTATAAGGGAAAGATAGGAGAAGAAGGGTATAAAACAGCTTAATTCTCTTCTACCCAAACAGGAAGTGAATAGTTTACACCTAAATAATATGTCATAAAATTGTGACATTATTTAGTTGTATTCGATTAAATATCAGCAGAAATGACTAAAATAATTAAGGTAATTCTCTCTAGGGAGTGAGAGTGAGTGGTGAGGTAATGGAATGGGGAAGATTTGCTTTTCTTTCAAGTTTTATAGTAGTATATTATTTTCATCCTTAAAAGGAAGGAAATCTTGGCACATGGCACAACGTGGATAGACCTTGAGGACATTATGTTAAGTGAAATAAGCCAAACACGAAAAGGCAAATACCTTGTGAGTCTACTTATGTGAGGGACTGAGAATAAGCACATTCACAGAAGCATAAAATGGAAGGATGGTTGCCAGGGGCTGGGGGAGTGGAGAATGTAGAATTCATGTTTAGGGGCAGAGTGTCAGTTGGGAAAGATGAAAAGGTTCTGGAGGTAGATGGTGCAGATGGTTGTACAACTGCGTGAATACAATTAATGCCACTGAATTGTACACTTACAATTGCTAAGATGGTAAACCTTATGTTACATACATTTTACCACAATAAAGACGACCATAAAAATTATTACTATTTAATTTTTAAATAATTCTATGCATGTTTATTACAAAATTATTTTTTAGGAAGTTCTCAATTGTGTATATGTGTGTGACACACACACACACACACACACAAACACATATAAGTGTTTGTATATATATTTCATGACAAATTTTGGGACTTTAATTTTTTTCCAGTTCTCATCTGTGTTCTCTTTAGATACAGTTATTTTCAATTAAAGGAAATATCAAATGAAGTATTTTGTGATGCATTCAGGAGAATTTGTGATACCAGATTACTAAACACAATACATTAACACTGGGAATAAAGGTACAAATGCATCTGGATTGAATAAGGACTTTATTATGCTGGAATTTCCGTTGTATGGCCTCTGATGTCCTCAGCATGCAGTCTAGCCACGCAGTCACCCCTGGATGGTTTATTGGAGTTCTTCTCTGCACTTGTGCAGGGACTGGGTGGGACTCTGAGCAAATTAAAGACATAGTGGAAGGTAAATGCAGGTTGTCACAGCCGATTTCTGGCTCATGGGTTTATTTTTATAATCATTTTCCTTAACCTGGTCCAAATAACAGGAGTGTATTTGTCTCTTCCTAGTTGTAAGCAATAAAAGGCCAATTAGCTTGACAGGAAGTTCAACTGGTAAAGTGCAATCCTAATTCAAATCATTGTCCCTGAAGTTTACAATTCAGAAAGCAGCTTTGAGAAGAAAAAGACGGTGGAAAACAACTTTATATATCCTTAGAGACTTCAGTGTGCTCCCAGCCTTTATGTCATGCCACTTGGTTTGACAGGTTGCTGTTACCTTCAAGGGTTTATTGCTATAAAAGCCGGGTTAGGTCTTGTCATCCCATCTAAATTTTCTTCTTTGTTCACAGTGCGAGATGAGGATGGAAGCACGCCGAAAAAATCTTCTCATTTTGATTTTGCATTACTTAACACAAGAAGGGTATGTCACATTATGAACATTACAGAGATGATCCTCTCTTTCTCTGACCTCTGCTTTTCCAGCTACAATTAAAAGAGCAGGTTCATATTTATAGAAAAATTGAGTAGAACGTAGAGTCCCCACACACCCACTCCTTCCTCTGGCTTCCTTTATCATTATTGTTATTATTTTTTTTTGTGGTTTTGGGGTTTGTGCATGCCAGGCAAGCTTATTATTATTATTGCTGTGCTGGGGATCAAACCCAGGGCCTCTAAGAAAGGGCACTACCACTGAGCTACATTCCCAACCCTCCTATTAATATCGCAAATTGACAGGGTACATTTGTTAATGAACCAATTTTGATACATTGTTATTAGCTAAAGTCCATAGTTCACATCAGGTTTACTCTCTATTGTACAGTTCTGATGGTTTTTTTTGGTGGGGGAGTACCAGGGATTGAACTCAGGGGCACTATTTAGAGACAGGGTTTCACTGAGTTGTTTAGTACCACTTTTGCTGAGGCTGGCTTTGAACTCGCAATCCTCCTTCCTTAGCCTCCCAAGCTGATATGATTACAGGTTTGCGCCAGTGTGCCTCACTTAGTTCTGCGTTTCAACAGATATGGAGTGACATGCATCCATGATGACATTGTCATACAGAATTATTTTGCTGCCCTAAAAATCCTCTATGTTCCACCTATTCTTCCTTCTTGTCGTCTTACCTGACAAATAAGACATACTTATATTGTCTCACTTACCTACATATTTTTCACATTATGCATGAAAACTTTATTGACAGATCTATATACTTAGTATACAAAATACTTCCCCTTTCCTCTTCAGGTTTAAAGGTAGCATAGAAATGCAATGACTCTCTTCTTAATTATTTTTTTCCTTAAAATATTGGAGATTTGCTTTTGGTTTAGGGTCACCTCTGAAAAATCAAAATATGTGTGGGCCATGTTTTTGAGATTTTTTTTTAAAAGGTAATCTTTTAAAATAAAAAAATGAAACTTCTGTAAGTGTATTTAAGCATTCTTTTATTATTTAAGTCACTGAAAAACTTGAGGTTTCGTTTTTGGTTTTGTTTAAATTTAAGATGCATGCATGTTGGTCACTAATTTTAACTCTACACCTAGAACAAACTTTGTTGTTGGTTTACTTTTTTTCTCTTAATTGACAATGTTGTAAGCTGTTTAATTGTATAAGCTGTTTAACTGCAAAATGTGACTTAATATCAAAATTTTGATAATGACTTTTCTCCCCTAGTAAAGGTGATGAAATTACTGCAATGTCTTTAACACAAAAACATCCACCACCCTCACTTACTTTGAGACACAGTTTTATCATACATTGCTTTTTGATGTTTAGAATCTAAATTTTATTGAGAAAATGGTTCATTCTGTTTTAGTCAGCTTTTTCACTGCTATGACTAAAAAACCCGACCAGAACAACTGTAGAGGAGGAAAAGTTTATTTAAGGGCTCATAGTTTCAGAGGTCTCAGTCCATATACAGCCATTTTCATTCCCCAGGGGCCCCAGTGAGGCTAAACATCTTGGTGGCAGAACAAGGCAAAGGGAACCAGCTCACATGATGATCAGAAAGCCCAGAGAAAGAGAGGTCCCCACTTGCCAGATACCAGCATATACCCCAAAGCCACTTGCCAATTCCCACCTCCTCCAGCCACACCCTACCACTGCAGTTACCACTCAGTTAATCCCTATCAGGGGATTAATTAGATTAATTCACTGATTGAGTTAAGACTCTCATAACCCAGTCATTTCTCCTCTGAACCTTCTTGCATTGTCTTACATATGAACTTTCACATCCAAATCATAACAATTCTTTCCCTATCACCAACAGTCTTAAACCAGAGAAATGAGTGGTCCGGCCATCAATTGATGCTCAACAGCTGAATTTCTGTATCCACTCATAGCATCAGGGAGAAAGCAATAAGCTGAGAAGAACAGGCCTGATTTCAGTCCTTTCTATGTCGCCATCTGCAATGTGAGGATATTCTTGAAATTGATGAGCCAAGCAGTATGAGATGGTCCATGGGTTGTTCTGAGTTATTCTCCAGTCCCTAAGGAAAGCAAATCTAAGGGCAGCATAGGAGAAAGTGCCAGATGTCTACTCTAAGGCATGAGTATGTGGCTCATTAAGGTAGGGGAAGCTTCCTAGGTAAGTGCACAGACTTTGGAGCCAGACTCTGGGTTTTGTGTGTGGTGCTGGTGATTGAACTCAAGTCATCACACATGTGAGGCAAGCACTCTACCACCAAGCTACATCCCCTGCCCTTTCAGATATTTTTATTTTGAGACAGGTTCTCACTAAGTTGTCGAGGCTGGCCTGGAACTTGTGATCCTCCTACCTCTGCCTCCTGAGCAGCTGTGATTATAGGCATGCGGCACCATGGCCAGCAGAAGCCAGTCCATTTTTATGTTAAATGCCTGCTCTATTCTTTGCTAATCTATCTTTGCTATTCTTTGTTAATCTAGTTACCTAGTCCAAGATCACATGTTTAATGAGAATTAAATATGTGCCATGCTTAGAATAGAATACTACCTGACACAAAGTAAGGGTATCCGCATTTGCTATTTTTACTATAGAGGAACTGGGTTTGGATTTTATTATTTTTATATACAACATGGTTTAAAACATATAGAATGAGGATTTGGCCCATTTTACATCATCTTTTGATGGACTATCAGTTTTATCTAAAGAACCCAGAAGTGTGTAGAACATTGGAAACAATAATTTTGTTAATAAGTGTTACTTAAATTAATATTGTACTCAGGTGAACTTAGGTTAAACTAAGGTAAACAAGCCCCCTTATTTCGGGACTTCTCAAACCATCTAATTTGCTATGTGCAGTGGGAGTATCTGTGCTAACATATTAGGTATTTAGGGTTCTGCAAACCAACTTGGCCAAGGAACACTTTTTTTTTTTTTTTCCTGAGACTATTTTAGAGACTAGTTTTCTATGGAACACTTTGAGAATGCTGTCTTTGCAGATTAATTGGCTCATATGAAACTTAGACTCATCATGCTAGGACTCAGAACTATGAGCATAATATTAACAGTTGTTCAATAAATGTTATCTGAGTAACCACTGAGGAACTTAATAGAATGTAGATGGGTAGAATAGAAAGCAAGACAAATGTATTTACACAGACAATCCCTGATTTTTATTGCAATGTATTTTGCATTCAAGAAATTGTCTCAGAAATAAGAACTGTAGAAACAAAAAGACTAGTAAGTCGGTACAACTAACCCTTTTTCAGTTTTTATTATGGCCAGAATTTACTGTATACCACTTAAAACATATGCATTTCCCCAATTGGCCACTAGATAGCGCTTTGAATATCAAATCAATGAAAATTCCACTTGAGCTGATCATTTTTCGGAGACCTGCAGGGAAGTGGGTGAAAGAGTGGGTTATCAAGATGAAAAGTGAACAATAGGTATTTTAAATGACATGTCAATGTAAAGAAAAAAATATGTATATCTCCTAAATGAAGTTCTGGGAATTCAGCAAAGAGAACAGATTATTCCTGTAGATTGGAATGACCAACCGGGAAAAGTCTTACAGAGGTGATGTGATCAGGATTTGATAGACACGTAGAATATACATAGAAAAGTGTGACGGGCAGAGGTGCAGAGGAAGAAGGGGCATGGCATAAATGGAACCCTTAAAGACCAGCATTTGAATCTGCAAGTGGGAATTAGTGAAGGCAGACTCTGGAGGTCATGGATGCTGGTCTTCAGTCCCACACATCCAGCCTCTGGGGCCTGAATGATGTGACAGCCTTCCTCCTGCATCTGGTTTAGTCTTACTTGCTACGGTCCACTCGTGCCCACTGCTCTTTCCGATATTCTGTCCTGTCACTCTGTTGACTAAGAACCAAGTGGTGCCATGACAGAACTCATTCCAGCTCAAAGAATATATTAGAAACCTGCAGAAGCAAATTTGTTCCTCTGATCATTAGCCTAGGAAGCATGGGGCCTGCAGTCATCTTTTCTTGCTGCAGTCTGGCTGCAGCAAAACAACCGGGGGTGACGAACAACTTGTGTACATTGATACAGCAGGAGTGGGAGCCGTTTATTGTAGGACAGGAGGGGTATATATACATTCCACACAGCTTATCTTAATTAACATAAACTCGATATAGCAGTCAACCAATAAGGAATCTCCACACTTAATGGCTCGCTGGCATTACTTCACAAACCACTCCCTCTGGCAAAATGCCAGGTGCCATCCAGACTTGTTTACAGACTCTAACATTTTCTAGAAAATTTTAAGCCAAAATTCCACAATCCTGGAAATAGTTCAGAATGCAATGTGATTTAGTAAGGACTACAAGCAACCTAAAGTGCATGTCCTTAGCTTCCTTCTTTGTTTATTTATTGCTTTATAGGTGCATACATGAACTTAGTCATTTTAAAAGACAGAAAGATGTTGAATCATCTCTGAGCATCTTTTGACTTATCTGTATTTTCTAGTTGTTTCCTAAATGGACATGTATTACTTTATACTAAACAAAAATTATTTATTTTAAAAACATATTTTGTTTTCAATCCCTGTAAAATGGGAATTAGGACACAGCATAGTATATAGGCTGACTAACTCCCCAGTCAACTGACTGACTGTGGTTTGTGAATTCTTTAAAATTAGCTTGAGAGCCAGGCACAGTGATGCACACCTATAATTCTAGCAACTTGGAAGGTTGAGACAGAAGGCCAGCGTCAACAATTTAATGAGACCCACAGCAACTCATTGAGATGCTGTCTCAAAATAAAAAATTAAAAGAGCCAGGAATGTGGCTCAGTGGTAAAACACCTCTGGGTTCAATTCCTAGTACAAAAAAAAAAAAAATAGCTTGAGAGAGATAAATACATTTAAAAGTCATTGGCAATAATCATGGCAACCTCTTTAAAGAATAAATTTTCTAATTGACCTGAATCTTGTGGAGAGAAGAGGACATAAGAAAAAAGAAAGTTTGCCTTCCCAGGTTTGAATCAAAGAGAAAGAACTCTAACCTGCAGCAGGGATTCTTGTTTTTTTTTTTTTTTTTTTTTAAATATTTATGTTTTAGCTTTAGTTGGACCCCATACCTTTATTTTATTTATTTATTTTTATGTGGTGCTGAGGATGGAACCCAGGGCCCTGCATGTGCAAGGTGAGCACTCTACCACTGAGCCACAACCCCAGCCCCTCCCTGCACCAGGAATTCTTATCCAAGGTCCTTGGATAAGACCTTGAAAATGTATAGTAATTTATGTGTATTTGCATATGTGAAAACTTTTTAAGAGAAAATCATTAGTTTTAAAAAGAAATTAATAACTAAGAATTGAGACCTGGAGAGTCATTCTACTTTCAGAGGTTTTCGAGATAAAGCCCTTGCTTCTCATGGTATCCACTTACATTGGACAGTCTTAACACAAAACAAGTCGAAAATGACAGTTCAGAACAGTGGTGATGAAGCTACTTACACGCGGAAGCACCTTTAGTGTAATGTTTGACTAACTCAAATTATTGGAAATAACCCGTCCAAGCAGATGACATCTTCTCCCACTAAATTTCTTCAGTGATGCTCATTGACATATGCTTGGGATTTCCTTCAGGGCTCATGACACATTGCTTTGAATTGTCCTAATGGAGACAAATCTTCCTTTTGGGATTGACTTTGGATTTTAACAATTTCCAAATATTACCTAAAATGAATACTGGTAAATAAACAGGTAAGAAATTTAGGCAAACCCATTTTTGGCTGAAGATGAATAAAAGTAATTTATAAGACATTTAGTTGACTCACTTATTTGACTTTAAAGCAAATTAAAATTTTTTGAGCAATGATGACATTGTTTGTGCAAGTATGAAGCTTCCAGAGGCAACTCTTTTGAAAGACATATTTGGATGAACTTAACATGTCTAAGGTCCTTACTCTCTAGAAAAACCTCATATTCTAGTTTTCATCTGCTGATCTATTTAAGGCTTACTCTCTGTATTGAGTCTCTTTGGACTTGTAACGCCTATTTTCCTTTGTTTTTTTGTACCCAAAGTTAATTATTTTTTCTTCTACAAAACTACCAGATATATTGATACAGCCAATGCTTTGGAGCAAGAAACCAAACTGGGATTACGACGCTTTGAAGTTTGTGACAACATTGATCTTGAAACTATCTTGATGGAATATGAGAGTTATTATTTTGTAAAATTCCAGAAATACCCCAAAATTGTTAAAAAGGCATCAGATACAGGTACATGACTATTTTCTAGATATAAGTTTTTATTGCATCGTTGTCAGATAGATGGCACTCTGCACCCTGCACTGGAAGAGGAGACCAGCCTCTTGATCCAGAGCAGACAACCTGTACACGACCATCTGGATATTGACGTCCCTTTAGTCATGTCGGCATTTGTTTGAGGAATGTATGTTTTAGGACAATGAAAGCAAAACCCAAGAGTACCGCAGGTGCTCTTTATAAGACCAGCATTAATTTCTGCAGAGACAGAGTGGGCTTTTGGAAGAGGATGAATGACAAAGACTTTTTCTTGTTAGGAAGACCTATTATCTATCTTGAAAATAACATGAAAATGAGTATTGGTGAAGCTAAAAGCTCATGTATAGATAATGAAATGCTTTTGAAAGCCATCAATCCAGATAATGATCAATATAATGCAAAAACCTGATATAGGTTAGCATTCAAGGAGGTTGGCTGGAGAGGAGATCTAAAACCAGGGCTCTAGGTTTTGTAGTAACATTGACTTAGAAGTCTATAAGTGGGGGGAAGTAATTATAAACCAAGGGAGATCATTGTCCTGTTTACAAGGCACTTGTTAAGCCACAGACTTTAACATTTCATGTAGGGACCAGGAAACCGAGAGGAACGACATTTAAAAATAGCCAAGCCTGAATCTCAGAGCTGGAAGGGGTCTGAGAGGTATTTTGTCTGAGCTTCCTTCTAATGCAGGGTTCAGAGCTTGGCTTTCTTGGCCATTTGTTAGGTATGGACCTTGAGTTATCCTTGCCTCCTAAGCACAGGGCTGCTAGAACTGTTAGACACATGATCTGATTTCTAGATGGCTGGCTCTCATCCTGGTCTCTACATTCTCCTGTGATCTTGCACACAGTGTTTTGATTTTAAGGTAAACTAGGAGAGTATAACTTATGTGTTTTTTACTAGACTCACATAATTTTTGTGGGGTTCCTCTGCACCCCAGCAAATAGATAAGTTTTTTTTTTTTTTTTTAAATCACATCATGATGTCAGGTTCATGAAAACTCAGTGAAATGGCAGCTGTCAAGCCAACCTGAATTGGAGTTGCCTTTATGGCATGAGCTGTCCACACATTTCCTTTTTTTCTCCTCCTTGGCAATTTCACTTCTCACTAGATCAGACTGAGTATCTTGTCCAAAAGACTGTAAAACAAACTTTTAGAACAATGTAAAAGGAGAAATGTACCCCAAACTACTTTGTCTCCTAAGATTAAATTCTTTCCTTTTAACCCAATATTTGTTTTGCCACAGGAGAAAATAATTTACCACCAAGAAGTGGAGGGAAGACCAGAAGGTAGAGTGAATAATAATTCGTCTTGATCAACTCAACTCTGGGAGTGTGTGGGATCTTTCTAGAAGAATCTCTAGTGCCTCTCCTTGGCCAACTACCAGCAATACCAAACTATGGTCATGTGACCTTAGTGGGCTCAGCCATGGAATACCCTCAAGTTACATCTGTCCAGAACATGGACCAATATTTGTTAGTTTTTCTGGGTTTACTGCAAATAATTGCATGGAGTGATGCTATCTTTCTAGGCCACGTAGCATGTGGAGTGTGAGCCTCAGAGGGTAAAAGTGACCCAGGCCCAGTTCCTGGCTTTGCTATTTATAAGAATGGAGAAAATTTCTGTCCCATACTGAGTGCCTGGCACACAGAGCGCCCAAGGAATTCTTTTTTCCATTTTTTAATTTTTACTTACATTTTTGGTCCTGGGGGTTACACCCAAGGCCACTTTATAATTGAGAAACATCCCTGATCTTTTTCTATTTTTATTTTGAGATAGGCTCTCAATAATTTGCTGAGGCTGGTCTGGAGCTTGTGATCCTCCTGCCTCAGTCTACTGAGTTGCTAGGATGACAGCTGTGTGCCACCCAGCCCCCTTTTTTTAACCTGTCTAAATAGGATCTGTAATTTCTCTGTGTGCTCTAGATTACTAAAAAATTGTTTATTTACCTCAGGTTAAGTGTTTAGCATAATCTCCTCCAAGGTTTTTGTTCCCTTCCTTAGGACGATGAGTGACAGTTGTCAAAATCTTCCCAAGATCAATCAACAGAGGCCACGATCCAAAACCATGGCAGGGAAGATGGGGGACAATAAATCTCTCAACAAGGAGCAACCAAAACAGGTGAGATGGCTTTGCTGGATGTTGGTAGTCTTACACTTAGCTGAGAAACAACCCCAAGAAAAAAGATCATTTTTATAAAATTTTGAGGCCCTATCTTTTTAAAATTGCTATATGACTTAATTGAATTGTAGAATTCTCTGAAAGTTGTAGACTTTTACTATGCTGAATGAAAGCCATAGACAAATCTTCAGATTCTCCAGTGTTTCTTAATTTGAGCAGGAGGACTCCTTCCTGTCTCCCCCCACCCCCCATATTTCCCCTAGATTGAGGGCAGGAAAGAGGGGCTTGAGGGTAGGGCCTGGAAATTGCAGAGCTCCAGCTTCCCAGCTGAGGTAACTGCAGGTGACAGGACTTCAGTGTCCCCAATCATATCCTTGGGTTCTTAAGTGGAGACCAGGGACAGTCTCCAGTGTGACTGGATCTCAGGATCTCCTGTTGGGCTTATCCCAGACCTTCATATTGAAATTTCTAGAGGAGGAAAAGACAGTAAAAGGAAAGAACATGGCAGGTGGGAAATCAATGCCTTCTGACTCAGGAGATCCATATCTAGAACCTTCTTAACTAGGACAAAACTTTCTAGGCTTTAAAAGAAAGAAGAGCAAGAGAAACCCAGAAAAAGAATGGGAAAGAACTCATGCCCAAGATTCTTGGCTAGAAGATTCCTTGAATAGAAAGGAATAATCGTGAGACTCAGTTGGTGAAAAGGAATCCATCACCCTCAAGGAGGGTCTTTGCTGTGGCCTCCTGGGTCTGACTCAGGAGGAGGAGAGGTGTCCTGGGACAGGCAAGTCACACTGGAGGCTGGCCGATCTTGCTGTGTCTCCAGACTTGGCCAGACCTGCCACAGACATCCTGGCACAGGAGAAAGGACCAGTCAGCAAGTGGGGACGGGTTGAGGCACAGCTATTTCCTCCATTGGAAAAGCTGCTCGGAGCTCATGGCCTGTGGGATCTCAAGTCTTCCCTTGGGACACAGGTAGAGAGGTACTTCCTCTTACTGGGTCACAAATGTGGCTAAATAACACACAGGTCTGGCTCCCCTTTGACAGGATATCTGGCATGAGGTTTTTTCAGGGGCACTGGCAACTCTAACCAGCACCTCTAAGCAGCTCCCACAGCTGGCTGCTCACCATGTCCCTCTGTCCTCAGGGCATCAATAACACTCACATGGAGACCCCGGACTTTGGCTTAAACATATCAAGAATCCACAAAGACAGTGGAGAGGAAAGTGCCCACCCACAAAGAGTAAGTGGAACTCAGGACACTGAAGGGGGGGGGTTCTTTTAATGAACACAATGCAGTGTTTTTGTCAAACAGGGAAGTTAAAACCTCATGATCAGATGTTGGCTGTGAGGTACACTGGTAAGAGTACTGCATGGGAATGAGAAAATGGGTTCCCGCCTTTGTGAGGAATGGTCTGGCGCCAACTGCCCCATCTCCAAGGAGCTCATTTGTTCCTTATTTGTAATACACTTAGGGTTTGGAAGGGATGCAGTATCGCTATAAACACTGGCCTGGCGATGCTGCCTGAGCTGTGGCCTCCTGCTCATTCCTTTAGACTCTGACAAGGTAGTTGAATAGCAGTCACCCTTGTCCTTGGAGATGTGGCTCCAGGTTTACGTGGAATTCCACGTGGACCAGGAAACCTCAGTTGATCCAGGGCTGGGATCCTGCCCTGGATAGATACGTCTGCCCTTGTCATTATGAATGCCATGTCTGGATTTGTAAATGATAGTTTCTCAAAGAGAGAAGACCCAGGCTAGGTGAATGCAATCAAAAGGCAGCTCTGCCATGTCCTTTGGGGGTGGAAAGCTCCACATTCCTCTTGACTGCTCCCTCCCAGGGAGGGGGTTCTTCAGGAGTCTCCTCAATCTTTAGGCAGATCTGAAACTGTAGACTGCTGGCTTAGCTCCGGCCAGCTCTTCTGGCAAACTACACTGTGAGTGTGTATGTGTGTGTGTGTGTGTGTGTGTGTGAGAGAGAGAGAGAGAGAGAGAGAGAGAGAGAGAGAGAGAGAGAAGGGGTGGCAGGGAGCATCTCCCTGGAAATCAAGGGGTGCTTCCTCCTTGGCCTGAGCTGACTTCCTTTAAGGGCCCCAATGAACTGGGCAATTGCTGGAGATGATGCCACTCGAGTCAATGTCCCCCAGAAAGCAAGGTTTCCTTCTTCACCCTCTCTGCTTTTGTCATGTTTTCAGTTCCTTTTGTGCCTGGCAGTTTTTTGTGGCTTTGGTTTCTTTTGTGAATGCTTACATTGATATAAACGGACGTTTCTGATTAGGTCACAAGGAAGGGAAGATTTAACCCAGCACTTAACCTTGGAAACAGTCTGGCTATAAATTCTCTTTCCAGCAGAAATGTCCTGGGGTGAAACGTGAATGGTTTTCTCCCCAGTGTTTTAAGTGCACATAGGCTGAATGAGGGTGTATATCCAGGGGTGAGTCCCCAATGGGTCTGTCCTTGCCACGGTAGGGACCCTGGCTTCAGGATCTCCCCAGCACACTGAATTTCACAGATGTGCTGTTCTTAAGGGCAGGGGCTTCACAGTCAGCCTGCGGGGTTCACTCTGCAACAACATTTCCCTGCTGTGTGACTTTGGGCAAGTTGCCTATAATTTCCACAAAATTGTCATGCCCACCATAATGAAAGGTCAGCCTTAGTACAGGGCCTGTCTGTCACATGATAAACAGTGAATGTTGGCTACCGGAAATATTTGCATCTTTGCTTTGTCCTCCTGACTCTAGGGGAGACAGGGTGGATTTGGAAGGTATATGGCTTTGAATCCTGACCTTGAGTCACTTAGCTCCACCACCCTGGGAGAATCACTTGAATCCTCTGCCTGCCTCCACAAATGCAAAACCAGGATGTCACTCCTCACTAGCAGAGAGGTTGCAAGAATTAGAAACAATCCTTCCAGAGTGTCCTGTACACCCGTTTTGTACCAGGCACTACTGAGAGAGGCATGCAGACAGGACATGGCTCTTCTCTTGTACCAGGGAGTTCTTCCTGTGCCTGTCACATTTTAAAAGAATGAGACTAGACAGGGAAAGCAGATGGCATGTGCTAGGAATGGAAAAGCACATGGTGAATTTTTATCCAAATCAACTTCATTTTGAAGAATTATTGACCGTTTCCTCATAGTGCCCCAACTATGTCATCATAGTTTTCAATATTAGTGCAGGTTTTTCTAAAGCCTGCCATTAAGCTTGCCCCAGGTAGCAGGAGATATAGATGTGGTTTGTTTTGCTGACTGGGCCACAACGGATAATCTTGCATGTATTCATGGCAGAAATAACCATAGCTCCCTTTCAGGGCCCAATCATCGACTTCCGAGGGCTGCTCACAGACGCCATCAGGGGAGCAACTGGTGAACTTGCCTTGAACACCTTCGACTGTAACCCAGACCCCTCAGTAAGTGGCCAAGATGTGCCATCCAGCTCTCAAACTGCCAAAATCCAGGTGAACCCTGGAAGTATCCTCAGCACTTTGAGTACACTGAAAGCTTGTGATCAAGTCAGAGGTCATAGTAGCCTGTCACCATTTGTTTCGCCAAGATCCTGTTTTTCTTCCTAAATTATGAAGCACTATTGTAATGTGAGCCTTTCTGTTCCTCTCATCAGGAACGATTGCTGAAACCTCTGAGTGCATTTATTGGCATGAACAGTGAGATGCGAGAATTGGCAGCCGTGGTGAGCCGGGTAAGCTCCGCTGTTCAATTCACAAATTTACCGAGGCAAACTGGGGCTCCTAGAGCATTGTGGGCTGCTTCTTTTATTAATAACAATAAATATGATCATTTATTTATAAAGTGCCCCCACTTGCGAAGGCACTCATATTGTTTAGAGGCACAATAATGCATGATAAATAAATTATAGAATCATAAAATTACAATATAAAAAGCCCACTATCTCAGTATAGAGGCCAAGAAAACCAAAAGACAAAAAGACTTATAAAGAAGGGACAGGTGAAAGGTTTTTATAGCAGGGCCCAGAGTCAAGGAAAGAAGCTTCTTAGAGAAGGAAAGAAAATATTTGCATTTTGTTTCGAAAATCAAACACATAGGGAGATTGAGAGTCCGATGATCTCATAACTGGAAATTTCCATGAAAAACAGATTAGTAATGAAAGACTTTACCACCCAGACTAGAGACTTCTCAAGCTCATGCCTCAGAATCTAAATAAAGGCAGTGAAGCTTCATGGTTAATGACATACGCTTTGGAGTAAGTTGACCAGCATTTGATTTCAAGATCCTTTTCTTTCTAGCTGGGTGACTTTGAATGAGTTTCCTGGGATTAGAATGGATTCCTAGTCACAGGTTCTTTTTCAGTTTCCACCTATCTTGTTTTTAATTGAAGACTGAAATCGAGGCTGGTTCAGGGAGAGGCTTGAAATGTATCAGGCATTTTCTAGGTCTGGAAAACACAAAGGTGGACAGGTCAGACACAGTCCTTGCCTGTAAGAGTTTCTGGTCATGTGGGCAAGTGCACTTTGAGCATGAAGAAGGTACTGTGGGGAAAGAAGACACTGGGAAAAAGCTCAATGAAAAAGAGAGGAAGACAGGGTAAAGGCACAACTATGTGAAATGGTACCACTTATGAATGTTTCTGGGAATCCAAGTAAGAAGCAGAGAATAGAAGGAAATGGGGCTGGAGATCCAGGGTTCCTGAGGCGGGGCACCCAAGCAGTACTAGGGCTAGGAACTGGCCTCTAGAGATGAGGATCTTTTGGCTGATGTTCTCAGGGGATGGAGTCATCAAATGTGCCTGCGGATAACTTGTTCTAGTGGCAGTCAGGTGGATGGATGGCAAAGCAATTGAGAGGGAAGGTCAGCTACAAGATTTTTACCAATGAGGGGAGATGAGGGTTTGGGCCATACTGTGGTGACTGGTATGCACAAGAGAGTAGAGCAAAATATTTTTTAGACTCACAAAAACGCAATAGTCTCATTACCATTTTTGCAAAAGAATAACCTGACTGAAGATAGAGCTACAGATAGGAAGTGACCTGTGAGGATTCCATGTGGAATCCTCTCCTTGGAACCAATGGACATGGCCATTCAGCCCCTGCTTGAGTACTTCCAGGCATGGAGAGATGACCACCTGATGAGGCCTGTTGATACCAGTTATCTGACTGATAACTTCAGAATGATAGAGGAGAAACTGGGGTTGGGAAATTAAACACTACTTTGTGGAACACAGTGTCAACTCTAGAAAAGGGCAAGAAACACTATTCTCAATGGATGCCTTGAATACCAAGGTAGACGAAGCCTCAGCATATGCAAAGATGTCCTGCAGAAAGGGCAGAAATAAGAATGAGAGTGACTGGTGGGCTTCCTGCAGGTGTAGACTTGAAAGACAGGGTGGGCTCTCCCAGATTTTGGAAGACTGAGTCCTTTCTCTGTCATATCATCCAGGAATGGATTATGCACATTACACATGAGCCAAATCACTTCTATACATAGCTTGCCTCTTAGAAGTGGCACTGCTGTGTTGGGGGATTCTCAATGAAGGGGAGCAGGGTAGGGCCCTGATATGTCACTGACATTTAAAAAATGTACTTAAAAAAAGGCTCATGTTACTTATTAGAAATTAAATAAATAAAAGGGCAGTTTCCAGATTCATGCTATAGTCACTCAGAATGACTTTTGGAAAGGAGGCTTTTTTTTTTTTTTTTTTTTTTTTTAATGTAACACTCTAGACATTGTTTGCCTGAAATAGCTCCTACACAGAAAGGCCCCTGAGTGACTGTTCTGAGGCGTCTTGTGAAATTGGAGTTTGAAAACTGTAAATTAGTTATCAGTAAAAGCTACCTTAATTGATTACCCTCGATGGTTGCTACAGGGCTCTCCTGTAAGAGGGGAAACGGCTTTGGCTCAGTTGTCGGCTTCCTTGAATTTTGCAGAAGCAATTGCTCCTGCTGAAAGTAGGGAGCTATCACTAGGGAAAAAAGAGAAATTGGTTTCAGAGGAGCATCATCTCTTTTATGCAACAAATTAACAAAGTGTTTGCCAGATCAAAGAGCAAGAGAGAAGTCAGGCGCTGGTAAGGAACTATGTTTTGCAGTGAAAACTAGTGTAATTTCAAGGCAGATTCTGTAGCTTCTTTGATTATGGTCATAAATCAGCATGGTGTGTTATTGATTGAAGACAGATAGAGTCCATTGTTAGGAGATATTTTTTTTTCCTTTTTAAAAGAATCATATGATATCATCAATATCGTTTTCAGGGAAAATCGTCGAATATTTTCATTGTATCCCTTTGGTGAGCGAACCCCAAATTACAATGTATACATATACATATATCTAATATGAAAAGTTTTGATCACCAGCCCTTTATATTCTATTGTAAGTCAAGTTCTCTGCTCCCATGTTTATTACAGCTATGGAGGAAAAAAATTAGTTTTAACAAAATGATCAAATGTGCATTGCAGGACATTTATCTCCATAATCCAAACATAAAGTGGGATGACATTATTGGACTGGATGCAGCCAAGCAGCTAGTGAAAGAAGCTGTTGTGTATCCTATAAGGGTAAGAATGGCAGGGGTGGGGGTGGGGGTATTTCTGCTCATTATCTATTGGACAAGCTGTCTGTCACACACCTTTCAGGAAGGGCAGGCCAGGATGATTTTCTGTCCACAAGTTAACTTGGTGCCTGTCACAGCACTTTGTCAACACTAGGGCATCTGGCCTAGCCCATTCTGGACACTTTAAAAAATCATGTCTCATATTGGTTCCAGGCAGGTGTCTGCTTGATGTGATCATTGAAGATCTAGGACTCTGTCTTGTATATTTGATTTGTCAGCCACTACACATTGGCTCCAATGAGCCTCCCTCTCTAAAAATAAACTTAGTATGGTAAAAATAGCTCCAGTACTGCAAACAAATATAAAAGTAATTTGATTTCCTAAAAAAAAAAAAAGAAAGAAAGAAAGAAAAAGAAAAAAAGAAACAGCTTCGGTAGGATAGGGCCTCTCACTTGGTTTCTATAGGTGCTCCCTTACCAGTATTGCTTGGGCTGATTGTGAAGGGCAGATAGTACCTTCCTGGACAGGAGCCAGCAGAGCCAGAAAGCTGTGCTCATTACATATTCCTGACAAATTTCTGCATGGCTCACAAAATAGGTAGAAGAATAGAAAAACAATTCTCTCCCAACAGGATGAGGAGGACGTCAGGAAATCACATGGTATTTGCTACATAACAGACACAAAGAGTGTATAAGGCACAACTTAGGGCCTTAGCCCCATAACCATTTATGGTCTTATAATTCTGAAGGTAGGCAGTTTGGGCTGGCAGCTGGGCCAGCTCTTCTCTTTTCCATATGGTGTTGCTGACCCAGCTCAACCACATGTTCAGGGCATCAGCCAGAGTGGCTGGAAAGGTTGGGATAAGTGGGTCAGTTGGGGCCTCTCTCCCTTAGCAGGGGAGTCCAGTCCTGTTCACAGAAGTCTCCCAGAAAGAGGTAAGAAAGGCCAAGGCCTATGTCCTAAGCATTTTTCATATCTCTTCTTACACTGCTTATATTTGCTATTCTTATACTTTTTCAGTTTCTTATTATATTTGCCAATGTCCCATTGGCCAAAGTCACAAGGCCAGGCCCAGGATCCAGTGGTGGAGAAACAGATTCTACCTCTTCATGGCAAGAGCTGCAAAGAGTCTGTGGCCATGTCCTATAATCTCCTGCAGCCAGAATCATTTTATTGAATAACCTACTTATTCTTACCTGGGAGCCCATGAAGCCTTTGTTTTTTGGGTGCTTTTATTCTAAGAAGACAAAAATCAATAAAATTGATTGTCTTTCCCCCTCATTCTTCCTATCTTCAGATATGGGAGTAAGAAATACCTTGGTGTTTGAAGTTAATAGAAATTTACTCATCTTTTCCTCCAAGTAGAAACATAGTAAAAACGTCTAGAAAGGATAGAACATCTCATTGAAATTCTCTGGATGTGTGACAGCATTTTAAACTTGGCATGGGATGATATTCAGATTTGACATCAGGATTAGCAAGAAATTAAGAGCCAGCTACAATTTTACTATTCTTTTTCCTTCTCCTTGTTCTCTGCAGATCCCACCCACTGCCCAGATTATCTGAATTTGAACTAAAGGAAGAGGCTCACTGAGGTCCATGCATGCCCTTCTGCAGTCAGTTTCTCCTCAAGTATTTGTCACTGAATGATCCTTATTTATTTATTTATTTGCTGCTGAGGAGCAAACCCAGGACCTCACACATTCTAGGCAAGCACTCCACTAATGAGTGACACCCCCAAAGTTTTTTGTTTTTGTTTTTAATTATTTTGAGATGAGTCACACCAAGTTGTTCAGGTTGGACTTAAACTTGTGATCCTCCTGCTTCAGCCTCCTGGATAGTTGGGATTCAGGAGACTGCCTCCACACCTGACTGCTTCTCACTTCTAACACAGTCAGAGCTTTGTATTTCACTCACTCATACCTTTATTTATAGGTTCTTTTATGGGTTTTGTTTTTGTTGTTTGTTTTATGTACCAGGGCTTGAACCCAGGGGCAGTTAACCACAGAGCCACATCCCCAGTCCTTTTTTTGTTTTTTGAGACAGAGTCTCTCTAAGTGATTAGGGCCTTGCTAGATTCCTGAGGCTGGCCTTGAACTTGTGATCCTCCTGCCTCAGCCTCCCGAGCTGCTAAGATTACAGGATTGCACCACGGCCTGTCCCCCACCCCTGATCTATTGTGTATCTTCTTGTTCTTGTTTTACAACTTTTGAAAGATTGCCAAATACTTTATATGAACACACAACCAGTGTAACTCCACATCATGTTCAACCACAAGAATGGGATCCTAATTAGAATAAGTTATACTCCATGTGTATGTATAATATATTAAAATACACTCTACTGTCATGTATATCTAAAAAGAATAAATTTACAAAAAGGAAATAAAAAGATTGTCAAATACTCTATACATAGAACTATGGGAGAAATGACATTGTGCATGTAAGAAATAAGTATTGATTTAAAAATGCCTCCTGTATGAATTTGTAAAAAAAATTCCACTGTTATGTATAATTATAATTCAAGAATAAATTTGTTTATAAAAAAAGAACTATTATATTGGAGGGGATATAGG
Source organism: Callospermophilus lateralis (assembly GCF_048772815.1). Lineage (NCBI taxonomy): Eukaryota > Metazoa > Chordata > Mammalia > Rodentia > Sciuridae > Callospermophilus > Callospermophilus lateralis. The sequence goes on along the minus strand of NC_135321.1, from coordinate 25,926,878 downwards.
CCTTTCTTTTTCTTTAAAAAAAAAGACTGCTCTTTAAGAATTCACAAACAGATCCAGTCATTCTTATCCAGTGTGGAAATAAAATTGGGATAAATAATATATACAGAAAAGCAGATCTTAAACAAACAAAAGGAATCCCTGAATTGTAGAGTTGGGCTGTGTTTTGCTCTAGCAGTACCAACTCTCTGTGCTAAGGGAGCACGGGCTGATGCATTGATACCAAACCTCCTCATTGTTCCCTGTTTCTTTTCCCCCAGTATCCACAGCTATTTACAGGAATTCTTTCCCCCTGGAAAGGACTACTGCTTTATGGCCCTCCAGGTAACACAGCTTCCCATTTCTGGGTTGGTAGGAAGTGTGTGTGCAGAGGATGAGTTGCCACTGTGCCCTCTTGAGGACTGGGGCAGTTGAGTGCTGTTGACCACTGCCTCTTCCCTGTGTGAGCCTGACTTACACCTGTCAGCAGGGAAACTGGAGTTTAAGCATCGGCTCATGTTTATCCCCATGTGTCTCTAGGTACAGGAAAGACCTTACTGGCCAAAGCTGTGGCCACCGAATGTAAAACAACCTTCTTTAACATTTCTGCATCTACCATTGTCAGCAAATGGAGAGGAGATTCCGAAAAACTTGTTCGGGTAGGAATCCTTAATTTTGTATCTTTTTAAAACACAAGTTCTTGTAGAATATATTGGAAATAAAATGATGTTAGCGGGGTGGGGATATAGCTCAGTTTGATAGAGTGCTTTCCTCACATGCGCTAATGCCCTGGGTTCAATTCCCAGCAGCCCCCACACCCTCAAAAAAAAAATGATGTTCAAGCTTACTTGTTTTTAGATGATACCTATGTTAGATTTTGTCCTGGGTCTTGATTACAAAAAGTTGGGGAAATGGGTTTACTATTATATGTGGCTGTTAATCACATCAGCGGAACATGATCTCCTTTCCTTTGGAATTTTACTAACAGTTTTGTTTTTTTTATTCATGCAACTTAGGAATGGAATCTGGGGGGAAAATGATCTCTGAAGTGGCCTATTGTGGAAATATTCATTATTAAGTATGTGCAGTAGTTTCAGTCAACATTTATTCAGAGGCTACTACTGTATGCTCATTCCTATGCCAAGTACTCTATAGAAAAATCAGGAGGCTTAAAACTTAATTATTCTTTCAGATGCTCTGAGCAAATCTCTTGCATTATGCTCACAGCCTGAGGGTTTTAACCTTCCTTAAAGGGCTGTTTCAATCTTTACAATGTTTCATTCTTAGTCTTGGACACATTTTACATTATAAAAATTTACTATATCTTCCAGTCAGTCACCTTAAGAGAATTTGTGTCTGTGATTTATGCCTCAATGTAAGGTGGATCCTTTCCAGAAATCCTGTTAAACTATTGCTTTTTGTAGAAGACTGATAAGTAATCAATACTAAGTGAATATAAAGTATTATGTATTTTCTGAAAAGAAATTACCCTAAAATATTACTCTGAAATTATGTTCCCTTGAATGACTCATTTCCAAAAGATTATGGTCTACTTGAAAGTCATAATGGAATATTTTAAAAGAATTGATTTACCCAACATAACCTATTATTTATTGTTTTGATTTTATTTTCAAGTTGTTTCACTTGTGTATGTTTTTGTAATTCTTTTTTTTTTAACTTATCTTTATTTTGTTCATTTACTTTTATGTGGTGCTGAGGATCGAACCCAGTGCCTCACATGTGGAGGCAAGCACCTTACCACTGAGCCACACTGCAGCCACCATTATATATTCTTATCACCCCTTCAGGGCTGTAATTTGTGAAAACATTCATTGACATTTACTTTGATCTTTACCTTGAGTCTAACTTAGTGCCAGGTTCCAAAATGGGGCTGGTATTTGTCTGCTCCTATATTTGCTGTTTCCACGGGATTCTGGTTCACGGGATTTCAATTAGCTGAAATTCAACTAACTGCAATCCATGTTAGTGTGAGGACTTTGGGGAGGCATTTCATTTTTGTATGCTGAGTAACAACAAAACCCTTGAAAGATGTACCCCAGAATCCACTTAGATTCATCTCCTCTCGTAAAAAGTGGTGTGTAGAGCCACAGACACAAGACATTGCCAAATTCTCAAAGAAAGATTCATTGTACTTCCCAGATAAGACTTACCTGGGCAGAAGACTATATTCTGATATTTTATGAATATTCTTATAAAATGAATACTTTTAACAGAGTTTGAAGCTAAATGGATTTTATTATTTAATGATGAACTGATAAAAAAGTCAATTAACTAGAACTCTCTCTGTGAGCATTTTATTTAGCTAAAGTTTGCTTTTGCTTCAGTATTATTTTGTTAGAACTCTGAGAGTGAACTCTGATGCTTGCATAGCCTTCCAGAACACGCATATATACTTTTATGAGCATTATTGTGTATTTCTCTTTCTTCTTAAATACAAGTAAGAATACACTATACATTGCCTTCTGGACCTTGCTTTCTCAACACTTTACGAAATAACTTAGATATGGTTCTAGACTATTATACTTAAAAACATTCTTTTATATGTCTACATGGTACTTCACTGCATGGATGTACCGTACAAAGTGTCTTTAACCTGTTTTTTACTGATGGACATTTAGGTTGCTTCCAGTCTTCTGTGATTATGAACAGACCTAGGAGGACAGTCTCCTATACACATGTCTGTGCATGTTAGTACAGAGGGCAATTGCTACAAAGTAGAGGGGATGAACATCAGTGATTGCTAAATTACTCACCCATAAGATCGTAGTAATTTACAGGCCCATTGATAGTTTTTGTGTGTGAGTTGCTTCCCCACGCTCTGACCAATACTGTGTAGTATCAAAAATTAAAAAATCTTTATCAATCTGAGTGAAAAATAATGTTTCAGTGTTTATGCATTTCAATATTTTAGTACTTGTATGTTCCTCTTTGATTTGAAATGAGTTTGAGCATCTTTTATAGGTTTAGAATATATTTTTTAATGAAATGCATTTTTACTTGAATATTTGAAAAAATAATCCAAAGACAAATAGGTAACTTCTGCCAACCTTGAAAGACCTAAACTCTTTTCCTTTTATAAATTACTTTGTTTTCTCCTGCTGGGTGTGGTGTTACACACCTGTAATCTCAGCGATTTGAGAGGATGAGACAGAAGGATCTCCTGTTCAAGTCCAGCCTTAGTAATTTAGTGAGACCCTGTCTCAAAATACAAAAATAAAGGGCTGGGATGTAGCTAAGTGGTAAAGCACTCCTGTGTTCAATCCTCAGTACCCCCACACCCAAAAAAGAAAAAAAAAACATAACACAAAGGAAACTTTATCCTTATTTTTTGAAATCTTGGAGAGATCCTCACCTAGAAAACCTTGGTCATGCTGTCAAGCCGTTTCCTGTGAAGCATTCACATAAAGAAAGCCCTTTAGGACCTTCCCCTAAGTCAGAGAAGCTTTTCCTGACATTTGTTTCTCTTTCTATTCCAATTAAGAGTTATTTATAGGGAACCTTTGGGCTGTGTTCCTCCCTCCTGTTCTAATGTTCATGCCTCTTAGGAGTTGAGCACTATCGAATAGTTGAGTGATCTCTTTAGCAAATGCATATACCTGTTGGTGCTTACATCTTTCACTGCCCCCCCACCAATTGTATGACTTAACTTCCTCCAAGTACCTCTGAAAATTTTAGACTAATGCTTCCAGAAGCACTTACCCAGGATTCTATTTATTCTCTTGGAGTGGGAAGAACAGTGATGTGAGCAATACGGGTGACCTAGGCTCTGGATGTGGCTCTCCTTGCAACTAGTTGAGGCGATTGTTCTCTTGCACCTGAGTGAGTTCTTTAAGAATCACATAGTTCTAATGTTCTGTTTTCCACTGGGAAGATCAATGCTGTAGTAATCATTCTCCATGTCAGATGTACTGGGGCTTTCCTTTGTGTGACAAGGAAGAAAACTTACTTTCTTCCAGTTAGGTGGGCTCCAGTGAATTTAAAAAGCATTCGTGACAAGTGCTCAGTCATTGCCCTGGTTCTCTCATGTCATTAGACTGAGATTCTCTGAAAGGAAAAAGGTGACACATGGCCTTGCATGTACCCACTTCCCCAGCAATGACAGAGGTGAGGAATGCCCCACTCCAGGAAAGAAGGCCTGTGAGGGATAACTGCTGCTGTTGGAAAGCCACAATCCAGCTTTTTCTGAGCCCCTCCTCTCTTATTTGTTCTGTGATGCTTTGCTAGTGCTAAGTGACATAGAGAATAAATCCCCCGTGGCTATTAAAGAATCTCTATTCTTTTCTAAATCTCTTCTGCTTTCTCCGATCAACCAGTGAAGAATTGTATATGGTGCTCAAGAGATCAGTTTCAGGGTTTAAAAAAAAAGGTTTAGATTTTTATACTGTTTTCATCACCGCCACGTCTCCCTTTAGAGCTCTTTATTTTGTTTTTATATGTCTGTTCTTTTGCTGGTTGCTTTCCTGTTCTTGTTCAGTTTATAATATTTCATCTTGGAATAGCAACATCTTACTCAACCAAGAATTGCCTTCATGTGCCTGATTGTACCAAGCAGCAGTGTGGAGGAATTTAGGAAACAGAAAGGGGCAAAATTTTTCAGCCCTGTCAACCATGACTGGAACCCTATCCTTTCCCTTTCCTTCTGAGAAAGACCTTCCGATTGTCCCCACAGATTAAGTGAAAAACCATGAAATGATTTTACAAATCCTAAGGCTCTGTGTCCATATGGAACATGCTGTTGGCAGGGTGTCCTCCACGTTAACCAACCAAAGGAAAGCTTGAAAACTTGAGTTTTCTCTTCAATTCTCCCATTTATGATTAGTAAACTTGAACTAACCACACACTCTCTTTGGCTCTAATTTTATCAAGTGATGAATGGAAATAATTGGACCATCCAACCCCCTGGGGTGGTAGTAGGGAGAAATAAGGGTAATGATTCTAAAGTTACTGTGAAATAACAGAGTGCAGAATGAATGCGTATTATTATAGTCATTCTAAGCTTTTAGTCTCTGGGAGTGTCTGAGGACTTTGACTTATCTACATGATGAGGACTTTAAGTATATGAATTTGAACTTGGCTTGCTTTTCCCCCACCCAGGTTTTATTTGAACTTGCCCGTTATCACGCCCCCTCCACGATCTTCCTGGACGAGCTGGAGTCGGTGATGAGTCAGAGAGGCATGGCTCCTGGGTAACAGACGGGGGTTTTTTTGGTCATCAATTCTCCCCTCTTGTAAGTGTGTTTGATGGTCGGAAGCCCATCGACATTTACCAGCAGAATGAGCCTATTAATAAGCCCACAAATTTTCTGCAGACACATGGAAAGGTCTTTAAATTAGATCCTGTTAACTGAATAGCTGATTTAAGTAGTTTTTATAACCGGAGGAAATGTCATTCTCCCTTCCCCCCACCCCACAGAGTGGTTTGGAGGCCTGAAGATCATCCAGTCCCAGGATCCCAGGCTGCCACAGCGATCCCACTGGCTCAAAATAGCTGCCTGTGACCCCCTCCTCTGGAGCCGGAGGGCTGCCCGTGGGGAATGGGGCTTGCCCACTCAGCTCCTGCAATGGGCCAAGTCTGTATCTCACTCCCTAGAGGCGGCCCTTGTCAGTATGAGAGGCCAGGAAGCCCCTGTTTCTCTGACATCAGGTTGCGGCTCAGCATGTCTGTTTTTAAATATGTCACATATGTTATTTGTAAAGATTAAGTGTCAGCTAATGTCCCCAGCAGGAAGGAACACTTCTCAGACTGTAATAAGCCTCTGTTTATGCTTTCAAAAGGCCAAGTAGGGTTTTGTTTGTTTGCTTGATTTTAAGTCTTTCTGTCTTTGATCAGAGGTATTTTTCTCTGAAACTTTTCATTATTTTTGGCATTCCTGACTTGCAAAAACAGGTCTCGAAAATCTCAACACAGCTACATTTATTAATGACCTCTAATGGTCTACCATTAAAGCAGAATAGTAATGAAAAGCATAATAGTTGTACTTGTTGAAAATATAACTAGAATATAATTTATGACATTTATGCATTGAAAGTCATCTTTCAGGCAGGGAAAATCAAACATGAGGATGCACCCAAGTCAGTTGCGATTCATGCAATTGATTGAAGTGGGACACTTTCCATGGTTTAACCATTGCTTGTCAGCCGCAGGCTGCAGCACTCTGTTTCTCTAAATGGAACCTGCCAGGAGCAGAGAGCCCCTGACCATCCCATAATTATTCACCCCTGCAAAAACAAGCCCTATGTGGCCTGCCCTGCAGTGGTAACCTGTGCACTAGCTCTTATGTTTGCCGTATAGGTTTTTCTACCCCAGGGTCGCCACAGCATTGATGCTCCAAGTTTTGCCCTGAGTTTCAGTTTCCTTGTCTGAAGCTTGAAGATTCTAAAGCTAGAGTCTTCAGAGAGTCAGGAAGTAATGTCAGGTAAAGAATCAAAATTATGGGCAAATGCTAAATAAACATATAACTGTACCATAAAAGAGCCTTCTCTCTTAGGAAATGATAGTTGTGTACTAAGAGGCATAGATCCTAAGAAGCCTTAGATAGGTTGAGTATCCCCAAGTTGAAAATCTAATATCTGAAGTGCTCCAGAACCTAAAACTTCTGAGCTATAACATGATGCCACAAGTGGAAAATTCTACACCATGAAGGTTTGTTTTGCGCATGGAATTATTAAAAATATTGAGTACATTTTCTTCAGGCTATGTGTGCAAGGTATACATGAAAGACAAATTAACTTTATGTTTAAACTCAGGTCCTTTTCCCAGGATATCTCATTATGTATATGCAAATATTCCAAAATTCAAAAAAAAAATCTGAAATTCGAAATACTTCTGATCAAAACATTTTAAATAAAGAATACTCACACTGTACTTAGTTTGGGTTGCCACCCCATACGTGTACAGAAAGTTGAATGCCGTTTTGCCCAAGAAAGGTACTTTTTTATACTTTTAACTAAATCTATGCAAGTGAAGAGGAAAGAGAGTCTGCTGAATGTGGTCAGTGTTTCCATCCAGTTTGAATTGGTTGGATTCTTATAACTTGTTCTTTCTTAGTGATAACATCTCAGGCAATAGAGGGCTTAGAGGGCAAATTTGCACAGAAAATAATGCCTCCACTCTGCTGTGCAAAGAAACCACAGGTTCCATGTCAATATCTTGCCTCTTATTAGAAGAGAACAAAGCAGATTCAGTATAGTAATTCACCTCTCTTGAAAAATTTAGATCTATAAATTATACTAAAAGTAATACTGTGTGAAAGTGCTTTTATGCTTACCATATAAATAAAAGAGATTATTCTTAATTATTCCATTTTTCAAAGCAGTAAACGATGCTGCAGGTAGACATAGCCGGGCTATATTTAATCTACACATTGGCACTGTTCACCCTTCAGTTATTTTCCAGTTCACTGCTAATCGTTGGGTTTCTTTTAAATACCATCATTCTATTTGTTTACTTTTTTTCCTATTGCTTTCTATGTGAACATAACACCACCCTGCTTATTTTCTTTAACTGACTTGAGTGGCTTTGTTTGCTATCAGAACAGTCACTGGGTCACTGTTTGAGTGCCACTCTTGTCATGAGGTCAAAACCTCTGCCACTTGAGAGAATCATGTCTTTTTTGTCCCTCTATAGGGGAGAACATGAAGGAAGCCTTCGGATGAAAACAGAGTTACTGGTGCAGATGGATGGGCTGGCGCGCTCAGAAGATCTCGTGTTTGTCTTAGCAGCTTCTAACCTGCCATGGTAAGAAATCAAGAGAGTACATGTTGAATACATTTTCATGAGCCACTAAGTACAGGTGAAGATTTTATAGTGATTGCTTTAGGCAAAGCCTAGTTGTTTGGTTCCAGCCCTGGAAGATTAATTGGAAGGCTTACTGTTCATGGCCCCAGTCCTTGCTATCCGTACCATGAAGGAATCTGCCTTAATAGAACACAGACCTGGGCTACCGCTGGCAATATTTAAAATGGACATTTTGAGTTTAAAGCTAAATTATATATAGTCAGTCTCTGTACTCACTGGTACTGCAGCCACAGATTTAACCAACTGCAGATTGAAAATGTTGGGGGAAAATTACGTTTGGATTGAACATGCACAGATTTTTTTCTCTCGTCATCATTTCCTAGACAATATTATCTAACAGTGACTCACCTAGCATTGCTATAGCATTAGGTATTACAGATAATCTTGAGAGGATTTAAAGTATGTAGGTGAATATGCATGAGCTATGTGTGAATGCTGTGCCATTTTAAAAAAGGGGCTTGAGCATCCTCAAATTTTGGTATCCACAGGGCGTGGAGGTGTGGAACCAATCCCTCTTGGAATCAGAGGGATGATTATACTATGTTTAAATTAAGCAGGGTTTTGGCATGGTACTTTCAAAGGCTTCAAATCTCCAGGTCTCAAAGAATATTCCAGAAATAATGTTTGGATTTTATCAGCATTAAAATTAAACTTTTAAGTTAGGAGGAAAATCTTTTTTTTCATGTTGTACAGTAAACAGAAAGCTAAATAATCTCTAATTGAAAATATAATCTACTCTCAGTGTCTTTTATTCAAACTGCATCTCAGAGTGGTTTAAGAACAATTCCAGAAGTGGAATTGGGAAATAGGAGATGTTGACTAGGAAAAAAATAATATCTACTTGGAAAATATATTTTAAAAAATAATTATAGTCCCTTTATAGTTTTTTTTTAAATAAATTTTAATATTTACTTTTTTAAAATTTTCGGTGGACACAACATCTTTGTATGTGGTGCTGAGGATCGAACCTGGGCCACACTCATGCCAGGCGAGCGCACTACCGCTTGAGCCACATCCTCAGCACCCCCTTTATAGTTTTAAGAATATTTTCACATACTTTTTTTTGTAAGAGCCACAGGTGAGGCAGGAGACAGGTAAAGGAAATGTTGCTTTTCCCATTCTCAGAGGGGGACCAACATCAAGAGAGGTCAATCTACTCGAAGTCAACAGCAATGTTGTAACTGAGCTGGGACTTGTGACTCTGCCTCTACCTGCCCACCTGCTCTCCCTCCCTATCTCTTTTTCCACATTAAAAGATAAAAAGAGAAAACTCTTTCATAGTATATGCTGATCATCTGGGATCCCAAACAAGAATTCACTGAGAAGAAATCATGGCATTCACATGCAATCTATTGTTTAAAATGTATTCATAATTTAAAATTGGCTCCACCTCCCTATGCATTTATAAGACTTTATTTTGCTCAGGTGTTGAGCAGTTATTTTCAAAATGTAAAAAAAAAAAAAAAAAAAACCAGAAGAAAATAAACATTATTCTCTCAAGTGGCAGAGGCTTTGCCCTCATGACAAGAGTGGTACTCACAGCAGTGACCCAGTGGCTGTAGAACAGGTTCTGTTCTGATAGCAAAGGAAGCCACTCATGTCAGTTAAAGAAAATAAGCAGTGTGGTATTATGTTCACATAGAAAGCAATAGAAAATTTTGAATTTTACATTTTGAAGATGTATCAATATTTACACACAATATTAAGGTGAAGTTAGACAGAGAACTGTCATTTAAATATCAGTTTAAGTAAAAATTACTGTAAGCTATTGTTTTGGACTAAACTCCTGCAAGGAAGGATCTAAACAGACCAGACTAAAAATCAAAATAGTCACCCATGCTAATTCCAAGTCACCAAACTGGAACCGAGCTGAAATCTGCCCTTTTGAGAAATCAAGAGATAGAGATACTAACCCAAATTCCCAAGCTAGACAATTTTGATTGGTATAAGAATGAAATTAATTTGCTTTAATACTTAAAAAAAATTGAAGTAAGGGCTGGGGTTGTGGCTCAGCAGTACAGCGCTTTGCTACCACATGCGAGGCCCTGGGTTCGATCCTCAGTACCACATAAAAATAAATAAACAAAATAAAGGTATTGTATACAACTAAAAAATAAATATTAAAAAAAGAACAAAAACAATTTTAAAAATAATTGAAGTAACATGATATTAACCATTTGCTTTCCTATTGTTCTGCTCCCCATCTCTACTTTACAAAAAGAAACAAAAAAATGTGATTTTGAAATGATCAATCCACTTTTCATTCTTTGTTTCTGCTTTCTTCAACCTTTGTCTGTAAAAATCAGCCCCTTCTGCTGAGCTCACTGGAACACTTACTATATTTTATGATATGTTACCTGGAATCTCAAAGCCAATTAAGATCTTTAAACTAAATTTGTTATAATTGATAAATGAGATTTGATGAATGGAATTCTTTAGGGAGGGAATCTCCTTCATCCATTTGGGATGGGACTGAACATAACCACTTTACTAAGCCTTAGGTGACCGGTGAGAGTCCACTGGGATGGGTATGTTTCGAAAATGTCTTTTTTCAGTTGAGTTACTGAACTGGTACCAAACACATTTGCACTTTGTAATTGGTTGTTCTCTTCAATCTCTTTTAATCTAAAACAGACTTCACTCCCCATGTGCCATTTGCCATTGGCTTGTTGAATGCTGGGGAGATTGTCCTGCAGAATGTCCACACTTCCTAGATTTGGCTCATTGAATCCTCATGGTAGTAGTTAGCTGTTCTTCTTATCCCTGTAATTACTCTAGACTAAAAACTAGATTGATTAGATTCAGCATTAATAGGCTTTTTTGGGCAAACCTACTTCATAGGCAACGCAGTGTACATCACATTGCGTCTGTCCAGAGGTCTGCAATGGCTGGTTCCTCCACTTTTGGCTTTGCTGAGACTGGCCTGGGGGCACAGGTGTGTCCATCTGGCTCCTCTGCTATTCCTATTGATGATTCAGTATCCACTGATGGTCTTTGTCAGAATCCATTATTTCACTCTGGATGTGATTCTGTTATCCCTTCTGCTGGATAGGTGGAATTATTCTCTACAACAAGAACTTCCCCTCATCAGCTGGGTTACTTGATTACCTTGCAGTATAGTTCATACTAGAAAAGCAACATCATTCCTCTTTGATTTTTAGAGCTTCAAGGTGATACCTTAGCTCAGTGACTAATGGATCAGCCATAAGCTTCTCCTTCCCTCCCTCCCTCTGTTATCACTATGATTTCATGGCTTGTGTGGTATAACTCCATTAGTTTTGTGAGTTTTTAAAAAAACTTTATTAACCTATAACTCACATACTGCACAATTCACCCATTTAAAGGGAATAGTCTAATGGTGTTAAGTACAACCACGTCATTATGTTGTGAGAAATGCAAAATTAGGTGATTTTGTCTTTGTATGAATGTCATTGAGTGTACTACACAAACCTAGGTCAATCATTCAGTGTGGCTCTGGATGCAATTGGGAGACCTGGCAAATGAGAGATGTTTATGGCGGCTATCTATGAAACAACACATTACTTTCAGCAAAGTTTAAAAAAAAAAGTAGAAGGAATAAACTCAAAAATAATAATAACAAGTATAGAGCCATACACAGTGGCGCACAAGTTCAAAGCCGTGATTCTCCTGCCTCAGCAACTTGGCAAGGCCTTAAACAACTCAGTGAGACCTTGTCTCTAAATAAAATACAAAAGGGCTGAGGATGTGACTCAGTGGTTAAGCATCCCTGGGTTCAATCCCCAGTACCAAGAAAGTATAGAATGTTAAATACGTAAATCAGTAAATTTATTATCATTAGCAAGTACTGACTACTGTTTGTAATATTACGTGCTCTATTTTATATGACTGGCAATGGAGTAGGCTTGTCTACACCGGCATCACCATAAGCACATGAGTATTGAATCACACGATAATATGATGACATCACATGACAGTGGGAATTTTCAGCTCAATTACACTCTCCTGGGGCTACTGTCATACATGCAGCCCACCATTGTCTGAAACATCGTTATGTGGTGCTTGGCTATGGTGTATTTATAGGATTTTTAAAACCATTACCACAATCAATTTTAAACCAAGTTTTCTTTGCCCCCAAAAGGAACTCTACCCATTAGCCATTGCCCCATTCTTCCTCGACCCCCAGCACTAAGCAACCACCAATCTATTTTCTGTCTCTATAGATTTGCCTGTTTTATACCTATGCATGGAATTATTGGGTCATGTGGTAACTATGTTTAATCATTTGAGGAACTGCAGACTGTTTCCAAAGTGGCTGCACCATTTCACATTCCCCGTTGCAATGGATGAGGATTCCAATTTCTCCCCATCCTCATGAATGCATGTTATTTTCTGTCTTTTTGAGTATAGTACAGTCATCCAAGTGGATGAAAAGTGGTATCTTGTGCTTTTGATTGCATTATTTCCATGATGACTAATGGCATTGAGCATCTTTTCATGTAGTTATTGTTCAATTGCACATCTTCTTTGGAGAAATGTTTTTTTTTTCAAATTTTTTGTTTATGTAAAAATTTCTTTCTTTCTTTCTTTCTTTGAGTAAATATACTCTGGATACAAGTCCTTTACCAGATATATTGCAAGTATTTTCTTCCAGCCATGGCCATGAGTTCCTTCCCTCTGTCAACCTAAATAACATACAAAGAAAATTTCAGCAAATATTAGTAAGTTTATTTGGGAGCAGTAGCACTCTGCAGTAGGAGCACATAGTCAACTATGTGCATATGTGAAATTCCAAGGAGTTGAGGCAAGGGGAAGTTTATAAAGGCACAGGAGGAGGATTACACCATATCAGGATCCAAGAATCCTTGGCCACAGGATTTATAAGACTGCTCAAAGGGGCTGGAACTGTAGTTCAGCGGTAGTGTGCTTGCCTAGCATGTGTGAGGCACTGAGTTCTATCCTTAGCACTGCATAAAAATAAATAAATAAATAAAATATATTTTTAAAAGAGTGTTCAAGGATCAATAACAAGGGTGGTGTCAGTTCAAGATTGAACAGTCAGTTGCTGGCGGATGTCCTTGCAGAAGTGTTCTTTGTGTAAGGTTGGGTGGCCTTTGGGCAAGGTTCTGGTTCTGACATCTTTTGTGAATATTTCTTGGTATCAGGCACACAGGCACGAGATGGCTTCCTCCAAAACTTCCTGGCTTTATTTATTTCTTCTTTGTTAGGACTTGACATGAGTGACTTCATTTTCACGGTAATAAGTCTCCCCACCTACCCTTTTTCCTGTTCTCCCTCTTCCCCTTCCTCTTGCCTCCCTTTTTCCCTTAGTTTCTGAACTTTTTTTTTTTTTTTTAAGAGAGAGAGAGAGAATTTTTTAATATTTATTTTTTAGTTTTTCGGTGGACACAACATCTTTGTTTGTATGTGGTGCTGAGGCTGGAACCTGAGCCGCATGCATGCCAGGCAAGCGCACTACCGCTTGAGCCACATCCCCAGCCCCTCTGAACTTTTTTGTTGTTCTATTTCTTTCTACTTTTGCTGAACTTCCAATGTCTGCCCCACTCCCCCAGCTGGGGCTTTTCAGAGGACCTGTCCTGGGTTATTTCACGGTAGCATTGTCTAATAGAAATGGGATTCAAGGCGCGTGTACACTTCACATTTTATAGTGGCCACACGAATAGAAAAGTGAAAACATTTTACTTAGCTCAATATATCCAAAATATCAATTTAATTATATAATAAATATAGACATTGTTGCCATATTTTACTTTTTTGTTTTCCATACTAAATCTTTGATATCTGGTGTATATTTTATACTTTGAACATGTTTGAGTTTGGCCTAGCCACTCTTCAAGTACCAAATAGCCACATGTGGCTGGTGACGAGCCCAGCAAACAGTGGGGCTCTAGAGACTAACTTGTTTGCCCCCATGCTGCTGGGACAGAAATTAATGCCTCCTTTTAATTTAACAATAGAACCCCAATTTGGGGTATTTCCCATTCAGATATAAGATTATATCTGAATATAATATGTGAACCTTTTTTCTAATTATGAAAAGTTTAGTTCTGAACAGTATTACTAAAATTAATGATCACTGTGTGCACATATATATACTATAAATTTTGTGTATATATCTTGAGTTCCTCAGTTTAATTTAAATGTTATCATGAGAGTAACTTTCTTTCTTTCTTTCTTTCTTTCTTTTTTTTTTTTTTGGTACTGGGGATTGAACCCAAGGGCACATAACCAACCGAGCCACATCCCAAGCCCTTTTTAAATTTTTTATTTAGAGACAGTTTTGCTAAGTTGCTTAGGTTCTTACTAAGTCGCTGAGGCTGCCTTTGACCTTATGATCCTCCTGCCTCAGGCTCCCATGCCACTGGGATTTCAGGCATGGGCCACCATCTCCAGCTGACAGTAACATTCTGATGAGGAAAATGGTACAAACCTGGCCTAATTGAGAGGAAGAGCTAAGGTGGGCTTTATCAATCTCTGCATGGCTGACAATTGAGACAGATAACTCTTTGTCATGAAGGCTGTTCTGTGGTTGTAGAATGTGTAGAAGTGTCCCCAGATTCTACCCACTAGAAGCTCCCTGGGTTGTGACAACCAAGATACATCACCAGACATTATCAGGTCCCTGATGGAAAAATCACCCCAGTTGATAATCATTGAACTCATGGAAAGAATTGCCAGGAAGTACATAGAGGAAAGTTGTCACAAGTTTCACAGCTAATCTTTCAAGTTTTTTAAAGAATCCCATTAAATAACTGAACCTGGTTTTCTTAAGCAAAATTCAACATGTTATACAAATTGTTCTATCTTGATTTTTTCCTCTTAATACAAAATCAAAATATTTTGGAGATGGTTCCAGATAAGTGCACAAGTTCTTCCTTACTCCATTGATGGCTGCATTGTGATCCATTTTGTGTATATGATAATTTATCTCATTAGTTAACTAATAATGGGCATCTGGCTTATTCCTACTCTTTTGCTCTTAAAGAAAATTCTTCATTGTGTAAGTGTGCATATCACTTTGTGTATTTGCCAGTTTGTCTTTGGGGTAGGTTTCTGAAAGTAGAATTTCTGGGCCAAGGGTTAATGTGTATGAAATTACGGTAGAGGCTGCCAAATTTCTCTCCGTAGAGGATGTACAGTTTTGCATTCCCACTAGTGTCCTTCTTTCATTACTTAACTTTATAGTAAGAACATTTTCGATGTCATTAAATAATCCTTGAAAATTGGATTTTGTAATGGCTGCCCAAAATTCCCACAAGTGAATATACCATAATTTAGTTAATCATTCCTTTCCTGTTGAACATATATGATACTCCCAAACTTTATTATAAATAACACTGAAATGAACTTCCTTGCATAAAAACCTTTGAATACAGTCCTGGCTATTTTGTTAGGATAGACATCGGGAAGTTAGATTACCCATGAAAGGGTTTAGATTATTTTTAAAATATCCCTTGTGACATATTGCCAAAGTCCTTCTCTAAGGAAAGATTTTATGAAGAACAGATATGCTTTATCAAGAATATAGAAACAGACTATTTCTTGGCTTCAGGGTCTTAGATGGGGGGAGAGACTTACCTGATTCAAGTAGCCTGTCCTGCAGGAAAATAACCAAACCATATCAGAGTATGTAAAGACTCAACCTTAAAATCCCAAAGGAAATACTTCCCGTCCATACTGGTTCTCATCTGTAGCTCCTTGGAGGACACTAGGCTCTCCCTCCCTGCTTGCTTACTTGCTGTTGTCCCTGGAGACATCCATCTGTCTCAAAGGGCCAGTCGTTTCTCCTGTTCTCTGCAGTCGTTTCTCCTGTTCTCGGCCTTTTTCTCTTCTGAGTAGAGAGTCCTCCCACGTCTGCAGCATTTCAGAGAGGGCAAGGAGGCAAGAAATAACAGCCCATCTGTGTCATCTGATATGTAAATAAGCTATAAGAGACATAACAAATGTTGCATCTTTAATATTACCACTTAAAGTAATAGCCACGTAAGGGATTTAGTGAGCACAATTAGGGCTAATTTGACCAGCCTTGATTGTTGAATATTCACAAACTCAGGCCTGGGAGTCCAGAGGGAAACCAAGTACTGAATAGGCCATTAAGGCAAATGCCATCTTTAGATGTCTATTTAACTCTCCGGTAGTTTGTACAAATAAGGTGTGAAGCATGGTAGCACTGGAAAAGAGCTAGAAACTTCAGGAACACTCTTAAAAATCAGATACTTGGTATGATCAAGCACTGGATCAAAAAACCAAAAGAGAACTTTCTTCTAACTTTTAGGAGAAAGTATGAGAGCCAAGAGATAACTGCACTGAGAGTGGAATTGTCTTGGTGTGTTTGGGGGAACCTTGGGGAGCAGTGGCCTCTCGACCCCATGCATTACTGCCTGACTTCTACTTACTCATTGTTCAGTCAGATTTGAAGCACCCCAAGGAATATCGCCAACCTAGCTGCCTTTCTCTCACCTGTGTAAACTGGCCTAGGGACTCCCTCGTTGTTAACATATTTCCATGCTAAGACATGCCTGCAATCGGAGACGTCAGTAGACAGATCCCTGGTTCTTTCCACAATCACCAGGCTTTTCTGGGCTCCAGGAGAAGCTGTGCCTTCTTAGGTCCTACCTGTTAGCCTTGAGCCTTGACTGGATCAACAGTCTCCAAGTGTGGTCGGTAAGCACCATGCCAAAAACAGGGTCTACCCATATGTTTGTTACGTTCCGGAGATGCCAACTTCAAAAGTTCAGCTGGCTTCCTGCAACACGTGGCTGTGTGTCTTCAAGATGCCACAGTGCATTGTGACTCTCCCAAAATGAGAAAGGATAAAGCAGTACTTTTCACACCTCACACTTATTTGTCCCCAAATTCTTTATTATGGACCAACTCGGAAGACCAGTGCTTCTTTACAACCCTTCGGGGGACATGGATTTATGTTAATGCTCTCCAGCCTGATGGAAATATCTGTTGATACAATTGCTTTCAGTCCTTGACCAAGGTTTCATCTTTTGCAGCATTTTTGTGCTTACAGTGGTCAGATTGTTTTTTCTGGAAATTGTCCCACCATCACATCAAGTCCATGATTTTCTATGTATGGCTCCAGGTGTTACTGATACAACCAGGACAAAGGAGTGGCAGGATTTGGGAGGTCCAGTGGGGCAGCAGATGACTGACCAGAAAGAAGTTTCTAATGTGTGGCTTTGCCTGGCCCCATTCATCCTTGCTCAGTTTGTTTGATTCCATCAGATCCAAATAGCTTCCTAACTGGCCCACTCTGACCTCGCTTTTTCCTCTTAATAGGATGCAGACTGATGTGTGAACCATAAATTAAAAAAAAAAACAAACTTTAAAAATTATAACATTTCTCAAGTCTTTGATAGAAAATTTGAGAACTAATAAAAAATACTAATAATTTCACCATGACAAGCCTTATTATGTTTGTGTTCTATACTTCTGGTGAAAATGGTTTGGTTAGTTGTTTTTATTGCCTGTGTATCCTTCTGTGGTAACTTCATTTTCCCAAGAGGGAAAATGTTTTATTGTTCTATTTATTTAAAGTAAAACATATTCATATTTATTAAAGTAAAACATATTCATTATGTATGTTAGTATTTTTTTGAAAGTGAATAGTCCTGTAACTACACCCTGAGAATAATATAAATCCTTCCATACTCTTTTTGGTGTGTGCATGGATATGTGTAGAATACACATCCACTAACAGAAATGTGATTGTGCTGTGTGTGGATAGAATGTTGCTCTCTGGCTGTTTTTTTTTTTTTTTTCTAGGCTTGAGATATTGTGGACAACTCTGAAAACCTACTTAATCCCACATAGAATTTCACTGTATGATGGCATCAGAATTTATTTGAATTTACTTTTTCTGGAAGGTTTTAATATGGTTTCCATCTGATAAACCTATTCCTCCCTGTTCCCACGTCTCAACCCTCAGCTTGGTCCCTTGATGCTCCAAAGTGGATGAGGGGTGCCTTTGGTGTTGGACTGGATTAGAGCAGGTATTATAGAAAGGTTTTCTATCTGCTAGATCTCCTTTTCCTGGTCTTATGGAAAGGGAGAACAGTTCTTTTCTTGGGATATTTTTATCTGAGTTCCAAGTTATATGTTTCTCCAGAACATATTAGGGATATATTCCACCATGCGGCCAGCGCATTGGTTTCATTAATGAGGTTCTTGGCATAAAAGTTAGCTAGTGAGATCAAAATAAACACACAGACTCAGTTACCTTTTTCTATGACCAGGTCCGAGACGGCTCCCCTCTCTGGTTTCCACCTCTAACCGCCCGGCAGGGCAGCAAGGATTACTCAGGGCTAGCAGGAGAGAGAGAGAGAGAGCACGCCAGGGAGTAGCCTTTTATTGGGGAACAAGAAATTCAGGGGAGAATTCCATCCAATGAAGGTTGAGGGGGGCCGAACTCCAAGGTCAGGGTCAGTGATTGGGCCCCTGGGGTCAGTGGTCAGTCACATCCCCACATGGACGGGCTCTCTCATCAGGAGAGGGCCGGGAAAGCTCCGACAGAGTTAGCCAGAACACCTCAGACCCAAACTGGGAGTCTCCCAGTGAGAATGGCTCCCCACATATTTTAAAAAGCAAAACAAACAAACAAAAAGAGACCAGGGCCCTCACTGCCAAGTCGTTTCTTAAGTGCCAAGGTCCTTGACCTCTTTTCACCTTCTATTATCTTCCTCTGTTATTTGTGTGCAAAGTCCAGGGATTTTAGTTGTCTGAGGATGGACTAGAGCTTCCAGAAGGGACCCCTCTGTCATGTCCAGAAGTGAAAGTCTTTTTTTCATATTTTGAATTCCCTCTTTTACCTCTTCATGCATTTTAAATATAGCTTATTTTATACTCTGCACTGGTGGAGTGCATTTCCATTGTTTTTTTTCTGTTGACTCTCATTTGTGGTGTTGGTTGTGTGTGTTGTCATTTTGGATGGTGAGCTCACTTTAATGAAGTGGACTCTCCCCCTGTCCCTTATGGAGGTCAATTTTTTGGACTGTGTCAGTGTTAGAACCACTTAAACTAATCTCTCAGCTTCAGACCTTTTGGGCCATGGCAGTGCGGGCAGGCCTGAGATGCTGGACCCTCCGAGAAGCCTTCCCAGCCCAAGGCCAGTTTCCCTGATGCCTTCCATTGCTAATGGGGAGATGTCCTTCCATGGCCTGTGCCTTCCTGGGCTTTTGCTTTATGTGGTGGCTTTGACTCCACTTCCCATATTAAATTGGCCCAAGGCCTTCTAAGCCTTTGAAACTAAGCCCATTTTTTTTTTTTTTTAATAATCACGAGGCAAACATCTCCAAATCAGCCATAGCTTCAACATCAACTGCTCAATTCTGATTTTCTGCCTCTTCATTTTTGGCTCTTGAGAATTTGGGCCCTGCCTCCTGTGGACTGTTGTGCATTGGAAAAAAAAAATGTTTCCTGTAATTAACTGAACTTTGCAGGGGACTTTATAATGAGGGACTTATTTTTTATTTTTATTTTTAGTACCAGGGATTGAACCCAGGGGCACTTAACCACTGAGACACATCCTAATCCCCTTTTTATATTTTGTTTAGAGACAGGATCTTGCCGAGTTGCTTAGGGCCTTGCTAAGTTGCTGACTTTGAACCTGAGATTCTCCTGCCTCAGCCTCCCTAGCTGCTGGGATGATAAGCCTAATGGGGGATTTATGGGTATCTAGTTCACCTTTTTTACTGGAAACAAAGCCTTCAAATGTTTTTCCCTCAATTATTGGGAATAAATTTTATGGCAACAGTAATTGGGGAAACTATCTTTTTAATTGATATTATAGTAATAAGAAATCATTTGCATTCTTCATCACACAAAAACAATGCTTTTAACCCACGCATCACTGGCCACACCTGTGCTTATTGCTCCAGACTCTTCTGCTGGATTCCCTTGTCCTGTGTTGTGAGCTCACTGCTCAGAATGGGAAGGGAGGCTCCGGAGCTTGCATCTTTCAAATCATCTTCAGAAGCCCTGCCCAGCTAGCTGTGTTGGATGGATCATCTCAGAGTCTCATTGTTTCTATGATTTTCACTAAAGATGAAAATACAGTGTTTTATTCTCATTGCCCAAGCTGATGCGGCTTTTCCTCATTCATTGGAACTGAGGATGAGTAGGAAGTGCTGCCAATCTCCAGCCAAGGATATTCACCTTCATAAAAAACTCCAGGACTTGAGGAAGCAGGCCATTCTATAAAATGCCAGCAGCCCTGCACCTAAAGTTCATTCATCCATCCCTCTAAAGTACTTCTTGAGCCACCATTGAGTGTGCTGCCTGGTGGAGAAATGGGGAGTCCAAGACATATGGTCCTCGATCCTTGGCCTTTGGAAACTGATCAGATGAGACAATGCCTGAGATGTGAACACAAATAACTATGAGCTACAGATATAGCCAACACCTATATTGGTATAGATAATCCGTAGCATAAGATTATACAGAAAGAGCAATTTTTGATGACAGATATTAAAATAAACCAAAAACCTTTACTGGGTACAAAGCACTTGCTCTGGACCTTAATAAAAATGATTCCAATTTGGGTAGATGATTGAAGGAAGTAACTTCAGTTATATTTGGTTTCTAAATTCTAGGAACTTCATGGTCCAGCAGGTGAGACAGGCTAAAGGCTGAGGAAGGTACCTGAAGGTTTGGTGCAGGTGCTCAAATGATCCATGTAGACTGTAGATGTAGCCAGAAGTGTTGCACCTTTTACCCAGCAGTAGGCAGAGGCCCAGTGGCCAGGCTCTGAGGTGTGGGAGCCTCACTGTGTCACGCATGTTCTATCTCTCATGCTCGCCAGTGGTCCTGACCTCTCAGTGATAGAAGGGCCAAGAAGAAGGGAGTCACAAGAACAGAATAACTAGTGTAAAAATCAAAGCGCTGGAGCCAAGGGGAGTATTTTCTGGTTGCCACAAGTTACATTTTTTATATAAATATATTGGCATAAAGAATGATTCCTGGGTACATTCCATTTGTCCTTTATTTCCTCCCTTTTATGATTGTATTATTATTGATGTCATTAAAAGTGCATTCATCAGGCCTGGCTGTCAGAGAGTTGCACTTATTTTGTGCCCACAAGCAGTTTTGAGGTGAATCTCTTGCTTTAGGGCATTAGTTGATCAATACAGGCATCTATGGTGAGGGATTGTTTTCCCACCTCCCTCTGCACAACTTGATGCTCCTAGGGCGTTCTGGTCTTCCTGTGAAGAAGTTGCTCTGCAGCAGGTGGAGACAAGAAGAAGTGGATGCTGTCTGTGCTGATGCTCGTACCTCAGATACGTCATTCCGATTTCATCTCCTTGCAAAACAGGTCTTCCAGGGCCTTCTTACCAGCTTCAAATTGAACTTCAAATTGTCCTCTGCACTTACTGTTCCTGTTATTGAAGAAACAAACTTGAACTGTATTTGCTTTCTTTTTTTTTTTAAATTAATTTTTATTGTAGGTTGTTCAAAACATTACATAGTTCTTGATATATCATATTTCACCCTTTGATTCAAGTGGGATATGAACTCCCATTTTTACCCCGTATACAGGTTGCAGAATCACATCAGTTGCACAACCATTGATTTACATATTGCCATTCTGTATTTGCTTTCTAAATTTGAAATTTGGAGTGATGCTTGTTCCAGGAATCCCATGGGAGAGCAGGGCAGACTGGCCAAGGGCTGAGGCAGGTACCTGGAGTTTTGACACAGATGCTCAGGTGCAAGGCTTTGGGGTACATGTAAATTGTTGATGTGGCTGGGGGATGCTACATTTTATCCAGATGTGGGCAGAGGCCCAGTGGGCCAGGCTCTGAGGTCTGTGAGCCTTCGCTGTGTTTCATGTGTAGAGATCCTGGGCTCTCACCTCACCATCCTGAAGATTTCATTTTTCTCTTTTTGTGTCAGACCCTCCGGACTTTGAATCCCAGATAGCCTTTTTCTTTGCTTTTGTAGGTTATGCTACTTCCAAAACCCTTCAGTATTGTTTTGGGTGTTTCAGGAGCAAGCAGAGGTGACT
This sequence comes from Callospermophilus lateralis, assembly GCF_048772815.1. Taxonomy (NCBI): domain Eukaryota; kingdom Metazoa; phylum Chordata; class Mammalia; order Rodentia; family Sciuridae; genus Callospermophilus; species Callospermophilus lateralis. Next base: position 25,905,072 of record NC_135321.1, on the reverse strand, counting down.
GTGCTCACTGTCCCTCAAGTTTAAGTGCAATCTTAAAATTTATCAACAATGAAGTGTTTCCATTCCAACCTTTATAGCACAGATGGCCTTCTGTTGGAACAACCTTCAGTTGAAGGACAACGGATCTTTTGATTATGTGCAGGGGTGATGTTCAGTATATTGAAAAGTCAGTGTGGTAGGGGTACTGACTGATCCAAAGTGATGGCATCTCTCTTGGTGTCTGCGTGTGAACAAGGAGGAGCCATTTGAAGCAAAGACATACACGTTGTGAATTAGAGCCAAGGTCATGAATGTTCTGCTGTGAAGCATAGTTTTCTCTTCTTCTTGAGCATAAATGTTGGCCTTGGGAGAGGGAAAGATGGTGAGGGGAAGAGATGCCTGGGTCCTGAAGTGTGATGAGGTCCAACAGGGTAAAGCAGAAAAGATATAGGTCACATTACTGCTGGGCTGTAGATTCTCAAGTCAGGTGGGAGGGCTAACAGGTGAAGAACAGACACAATCTCTAAGGAATCTGCTCACTGTGATTTAGGGTTCAGATATGCTCCCTGAAAGTATGTTTCACTCTTCTAGTTTAAAGGAAAATATCATGACATAGATTCAGAATGAGAGTAAGAAAAATAGAAGGGGAATGAACATGCTCAGTGTTTTTGTGAATGACAAATATCTGGTGATGTTTCCATTGTTACTCCTTATCAAAGGATCAACACACAGGCATTCTGTAGTATGTACATCAGAAAACCTGCCCTTTTAGGAGCTTGAAATTTTAATGTATAAAGAGTTCATAGGAGCCGGGTATGGTGGCACAGGCCAGTAATCCCAGCAACTCTGTAGGCTGAGGTAGGAGGATCTCAAGTTAGAGGACAGCCTTGGAAACTTAATAAAATCTGTCTCAAAATAAAATATAAAAAGCACTGGGGGTATAGTTCAGTGGTAGAGCACCCCTGGGTTCAATCCTCACGACCAGGGATGGGCGGGGGGAGTTCACAGACTCAACCTCAGAATTAACTATTAATAATAAAAATGCTAATCCACAGTGTCCAGATAGTTCCATTTAACAAGAAATTTTAATTTACATAATAGTGCCATACAATTCCATAATGATTCCAAATAATATATTTGGAATGATAAAAAATTAAATTACTACTTGTAACCTCTCATGAGATAATTACTTCAAATACAGCTCATTAACAGGTGCTCAAATGACTGGTTAAAAGAGGATGGGAACTGGGTATTCATGTGGACTCGAAGTCTCATATGTAGAATCCTTAAGTCTTTCCAGGAGAAGATGCCTCCTTCATCAGGGAGAGCCTCACCGTCACCAGATGACGTCGGTTACTAGAACCTCCGTCACTAACAGAGTGACATGCGCTCGTGAATAAACGCATCACTAAAAAATATGCTTGCCAAAAATGTTTACCCTGAATCTAACTAAGCTTGCATATCTGACTTCCCTCTTAGAGGACAGTGACAGAGGAACCATTTACAGGACACCATGAGAAAAATACCAGACAAAACCAGAACGTGAGACCTACTACAATTAGCCTGATCTTTTTAAAAAGAGACCAGGGCAAAGAGACTGGTTTAGAGTTAAAGAGATTTAAAAGACATAACCATAAGCAGTACATGTTCTTTGGATTTAGGTTGGAGAAACTATAAAAGATATTTCTGGAATGACTGGAGAAATCTGAGTATGGACTGAGCAATAGACACATTATGGAATCAGGGTCAATTTTGCCAGATGTCACAACTATGTACCTATGTGAGGAAATGTCTTTTATCTGAGAAATGCATCCTAAATAATTTTGGGATGGTATTTCTTGATGTGATTTACTTTGAAATAATTTAGCAAGAATACACAGATAAAATATGAAGCAGATACGCCAAAATGTTAACTGTTGTTGAATCAAGATGGTAGGTATATAATGATATTCCTTGTTTTACTGTACTTTTTTATTCTCTTGTAAATCTCATATTAAGAAGTTAGGGAATTGGTTTGCAAATGCAAAATTACGTAAACCTGGTCCCACAGCAGCAGGAGTGAGAATCTCAAAGAGCCGTGTCGGCACTGGGCACCCAGGAAGGAGCATATTGGTGCTGAGTTCACCAGAGCACTGGGGTGAGATGGCTGTTCACTCCAGAATGGGTGAGACTGGGGGAAGAGTTACTGTACTTCCCAGAGTGCCCAAATTATTGTCAGAAATAATGTGCTCACTGGCAAGACCAGGTTTAATAATTCATGTTCCAACTGCAATTTAGTTGTTAGTTGCCCTACACTGTCACCTAAAATTACCTCCTTTACATGGGAAGTTTTAAAATTTCTACCTTCGTTCCTCCTTCCCTCCTTCCCCATTTCCCTCTTTCTTTTTTATTTTTCTTTCTTTCTACTTCCTTTTTTATCTGTATCTCTTTTTTCTTCCTTCTCTCTTTTTTTCTTCCTTTCACTGTTCTGTCTCCAAACATGATATAATTGTCCTATCCACTCAGGCACAGATGTAAAGTGACAGTTAAAATGCAAAATTGCTTCCTACAGTGCTAAATTGTTCTGAAAATATGGTTGTCACAGCAGGGCCCAGTGAAGCATGCCTATAATCCCAGTGGCTTGGGAGGCTAAGGCAGGAGGATGGCAAGTTCAAAGCCAGCTTCAGTAACTTAGTGATACCCTGAGCAACTTAGTGAAACCCTAAACAACTTAGCAAGACCCTGACTCAAAATAAAAAATAAAAAAGGCCAGGGGTGTGGCTCGATGGTTAAGCACCCCAAGCTCAATCCCCAGTACCAAAAAGGAAAAAAAATTAAAAATCAAGAAATAATAACAGCAAAAAGCAGAAATTATAGTTGTTGCTTAAGAAGTGTGTTTGCCGCCCTGCCTACTTCCTCTGTTTCTGTGGCCATTTCAGGGAGCTGGACTGTGCCATGCTACGTCGTCTGGAGAAGAGGATTTTGGTTGATCTCCCCAGCCGAGAGGCCAGGCAGGCCATGATCCACCACTGGCTGCCCCCCGTGAGCAAGAGCAGAGCCCTGGAGCTGCGCACAGAGCTGGAGTACAGCAAGCTGAGCCAGGTGGGCAGCCCTTATGTTGGTCGAGGGTCCAACGCGTACATGACAGTCTAAGACAGGGTCACATAAGGAGCTGCTTTCTTGAGACACTTAGAAAAGATCCAAACTGCCCCACAATGCAGTGGGCCTCTTCTTCATGGAAAAATCAGCTCCTTGTTACCTGGGAACATTTAAACAGAAGTAATTCAAGCTGGTGGAAATAGCATGACATTTGGACAGAGGTAATCTATGGTCAAATCCAGGCCCTGCTACTTATTAGCTGTGACCTCAGGGAAGTCACTTACTCTGGAACTTCAATGTCTCCATCTGTAAAATGGTTAGCAGACAAGCCACAGAGGTGATGATTAAATGAGTCTTTCAAAACAGACAAGTTCTGGGTACATGTTGTTTTCCCCCGTTGTTACCATTCTCAGAGTTTTGTAACCATGTTACCTGCTTTGGGTGGATATTTGAACATAATGTTCTCTGAGGTTCCTCAAAGGCAGGAATCATGAGATTTACTGTGGATTTGGGCCGAAGGGCCCCGTTAGACTAGCTTGGTGGCCCAGCCCTCTGCCAGCTCTTACAGTGTATTTGGATGGAGTTAGGAAGCTGTTGCCCAACTGTTGAGGTTATCTAGACATCGTAGAAGCATCTTTCCCTCCAGCATTACCGCCCAGGACTCTGTGTTCAGTGTTTGCCGAGGGATGGAGGGTCCCGCCTGTCAGACCATAACTGCCACCCACATTTTGCCTGCTGACAAATGGCTGGCTTTGCCATTGTTTCAGGAGACTGAGGGTTACTCTGGCTCAGACATTAAGCTGGTCTGCAGGGAAGCAGCCATGAGGCCTGTGAGGAAGATCTTCAGTATACTTGAAAATCACCATTCAGGTATGACTGGGAAAACAGTGAAGGTGATCTGTCAGAGAAATGTCTGTTTAAAATTCCAACTCTCACCAGCAGATGGAGCCAGGTGCCTGTTTTTGATGGCCTTCTCCACTTGTAGCAGGCTCTGGTGAAATCATCCCACTGCACTCAACATCTCCTTGGGTGCCTAGTGTGGGGTCTGCTTTGCCCACTGATGATAAACTTCTTAGGCTTTGGGCTATTACTTCTTTGGCACACACTGATGTTGGAATGGAGCCACTTGAGGCACTGTATAAATATTAAATAATACTTTGATAGCAATACATTTAAGTCATTATTTGGGGGGGTGTCTGGACTTTAGGAGCTAAGGTAGTTGCACATTAGAGACTTTCTTCCATGGTCCTCTTTAGTCTTGCTGTACTGCATTAACCATTAAGAATGCTGCAGTATGCATGGTCTTGAAAGAAGGTCTACTAGCCTTTCAAGAGCCTTAGTGCCGTGAGGTTGACGGTTGTGCTGTTGCTATTGTCTTCATCTAGACAGCACCCATTTTCCTGGGATCCAGTTGGAAACAGTGACCACTGCCGACTTTCTGGATGTGCTGGCTCATACCAAACCTTCAGCAAAGAACCTCACTCCGAGATACTTGGCTTGGCAAAGAGAGTTTGAGTCTGTTTGAAACCACACTTATCCTGACCTGGCCACAGAGGTAAATTGCAGAGGTCCTCTAGGTTATTAATACAAGTGGGAAAAGAACATCATGATTAGAACAGAAAAGGAGATTATTCTTGAACATTGGATTAATTTGGACAACAGTTATTGTTTTGGAAATATGAGACATGTTCATTAATTTTTCATCATAGATGTCAGCAAAGTATTGAAGATTTCAATTACATGTATATGTGCTATTAGGTCAGGCAATGGAGACTTTTCTCACAATTAGACTCCATAAAATTTTGATGAACAATATCCTGTAGCATTGCTCGTTTTTGAACTGGGATCTTCATTTTGAAGAGAAAGATTTTCTAAGTATTAATTTTTATTTTTTTCTTGCAACACATTCCCAAGTCTGCCAGATACTCATCAGTATTCTTTTCTAAATGGCCAATCAGGTTAACTTTCAATTCCCTCACTACTCCCTTGGTCCCTGCTAGTCTTAGGGGAACTGCACCTTGGTAAATAGATTTGCATCTAATCCCCATTTTCAGCCCTGTGTTCCATCCTGGCCTATAATCATGCCCATTGTCCCTAAGGCCTTAACTTGCATGGTTCCATGTTTCTAGAGTATAATGGAAACCCTCCACACTGCTGCCTTGCCCAGGGGTGGGTGGTCATCTGGCTGCTCAACAGGAAAGGGTTTCTGGAACTCCAACAAATACAATTATCAGCTTTTAGCCAATTGCTCACCTTTCAACCTGCTTTCAACCTCTCTTCCTTGCTATCTGTTGCCTCCAAGACCAGTCTTTGAGTTTGTTCCACTGGATACATTTTAGTTGTATTTTCTTTGTGCTGATTTTAATGATCAATACCCCGTCTACCTTCCATTATCCAAATTATCATCTTTTTATTCACAGACGTCTGACATTCTGTTGTTGGTTGATCTTGTGGGTTTATAACTTCTTTATTTATTTTCTCGTATTTTACTGGGGCTTTGAGAAAGACCAACTGATACATATTTATGTGTCATGTACTATAGAGTCTATCTAGTTATTTTTTGGAAAAGTGGATTGAAAGTGTATCAGCTACTTGGGAGGTGGAGGCAGGGAGATTTTGAGTTCAGGGCCAGGCTCAGCAACCTAGCAACATTCTGTCTCAACAAACAAATACACACACACACACACACACACACACACACGTATATCTAAATTTATATAGGAAGTTGGCTATTGGCGAAAAATTTGACTTTATCCGTGTGTGCTATTTTCTTCTAAAGCAAGCGGTCATGACTCAAACACCCACAGAAACAATGAACTTGATACCCAATGAGTAAAATAAGTTGAGTGTGGTTCAAAACAGACGGGGATCTGGAGAACTGGGGATGAAGGAGACTGTGAAAGGCACAGCAATGAATGATTCAACCTCAGATGAATGTGGGAATTTGGTCCAACATTGCCAGATCTTCTAATCTTCCTAGAAAACCCATTAATTGATTTGCACTTGAATCTCCTGATTCTCAAATGTCAACAACTAAGGTTGACCACCTGCCTGCACAACTCACATTCACTCCCACACTTCATTCCCATCAGAAGCCTTATCCGATGCACCTGGGATTATCTGGAATTACCAGATTATCCCACCCTCCCTTTTATTGGTTTTAGTTGTCATCATATGAATCTCTCATTATAGTAGGTAGTCGTGTATTTGTGCATGTGTTTTGTTGCCCATTTACCCTCCTCAAATATCAGCCTTGACTGTGATACTTTCTGGGCTGCTATTGAATAAATGAACATTTCTTTTTAAATGGCATAGGTCAAAGCTATCTGAGCAGCGTTTGCTTCACAGAATTTGTGACTTTCGTTCCATAGCACATACCTTGCTTCACAGAACTCCTCATTTAGAGGACTTACACACCATTTTGAACTTGTTAGAGCCCTTTGTATATTGTCAGATGTATTTTTATATGCTTCAATTCCCCACCTAGAAGGTTGACATCGCAGAAGTCAGAGCAGCATTCCACTGTCTTCCTTATGCTTTACCCAGCATGCATTTAATATAAATATGATTCTCTCAGCTACATCAGCCAGTGAAACAAACAGTTTAAATGCGTATGACATGAAGGTGAGCATTGGAAAATGTAAGGTACTCAAACCGAGAGATAAGCAGTTTGTTTTGATAAATGATTTCTGGTGCTCGGTGCCTCATTACTGCTCCTTAAAGACAGCAACATGCTTTCAGCTAGTAGGCCTTGGTGGCTGGTGTAATAAAGTCAGCAAAGGCCTTGTGCATTTATGCTGAAAAGGCCTTTGTGACTTAGACCAACTAAGCGTGATAATGCAAACAAGGCCCTGTGTAAACAACTGCTAGTATGAAAAGGGTGTCTACCACTCAAGACAGAGCCTTTGGTGAAACAGATTAATGTATTTTAAAAATTCTTAACTAGCCGGGTACAGTTGTGCATGCTTTGTAATCCCAGTGGCTTGGGAGGCTGAGGCAGGAAGATCTTGGGTTCAAAGCCAGCCTCAGCAACGGAGAGGTGCGAGGAAAGTGGTGGAGCCTCCCGGTCCTCTGCCTCATGTGCTCTGCACACCAACTCACAGTGCATGCCCTACAGCCATCTCCTGACAGTGGGTATTCTCATTACCTTTCTAGAACCAAGGTGTCAGCCACTTGGTCCCTTTCCTGGCACAGGATAGGATTACAGTAAAAATTATACAGACACTGTCCTTGTGGTCAATACCACAAGATCCTCCTCTAATTGTGGGATGGGTGGAGAAGGAAATGCTATAGATGCTTGAATTACTTGTACTTCCTCTGTGAGGCTCAAGGTGGCCTATAACCAGCTAAGACTAACACTTGGAGTATTTGTAGCTATTTTGATCTAAGATGAGACTTTTATTTGTCTCCATGGACCTCTCTGTGGACAGGTCATTTAGCAAGCCATAATGTTTGTTAAATAAATATCTCAAACACGGAGGAAAGGGCAGAAGCCGATTCTCTGGGCCGGGTATGTCTGCTCAGGTCTCACCTATGCCTGCGACTATTTAACTTCCTGATCCATCATGAGGTCTTGTCTTGGCTCTAAGCTGTCTCCAGATATCAACTCCATTATTTCCAAATGTCAAATGCAGCCTCCCTGATATGCATCTTTAAGGCAATAACTCTACAATGAAACATTCCATGCTTCCCCCCCCCCCCCCCACGCACAGCTATGCCTTCCAGCATTACATTCCTGTAGTATTTAGTTTTATTGGTTCAATAACTGAACGCCTGTGTTGCAGCAAGTATAGAAAATGACTCAGTCCTGTCTGGTGGGGAGAAGAGAAGTGTGAAGACACAAGGGCAATATAAGAAGTGCCACCTGGGGATAAAGGAGGCTGCACCTTGCTCCAGTCTGCAGGCAGGGAAGACATCAGAGACACAGGAGTTGTCTTCCTGGTGTTCCTGACTTATGCATTCTCCTTAGCTCTTGATTACAAAGGATCAAGGCAAAACCCTTCTTATATGCTTACTTCCCATAAAAATCAGGGATAGCACAGCAGTTAGCACATGGCAACTGGCAAACATTTGATAAACTCCTAGGCAAGGAATCCCTAACTCCAGCGCACAAGTCCAAGTCCAAGCTGACTGTGGCCTGTCTACCAGGCAGTGCTTTCTACCTGCATGCTGGGCTTCTCCTGCTGCAGCTTTGCCCTGAGACTGCCCAAGTGCAGCATCATATCTCCTTTAATCCTCAGGAAGACTCTCTCAGAGACAGCCCCTTACTGGCAGACAGTCCCTTCACCCGTTCAGCACCACTGCAGACACACAGCACTTAATCTGCCCCATTCCAGTCTAAATACTTAAATGTGTTTCAAGTATTTAATATTCGACAGCAACCCTGTGTGGTAGGTGCTGCCATTATCCCTGTTTTACGAATAAAGACAGGAGGCCTGTGAGGTAAGGTGACTTGCTCAAGGTCAGAGGGCTTGGTGTATGCTGGTGGGACTCCAGAAGCTCTGCTCACAGCCACCCCACACAGCCACTCCACACAGCCTGCTGACCTGGGGGCTTGGTCATTCCATGTCTGTCTTTTGCTTCTAGACATAAGTATTAAGTTGGGGCTTTTGCAAAAACAAGAAAAGTGCTCACCCAACTATCATTTATTTAGCTTTGTTCCCTCCCATCCAAGACCGAGCTGATCTCTAAACAAGCATCAAAACCCGAAGCTCATTAACATCAGCGTGCACTTCAATAAGGTGAACACTACAATGATGTACAATTACATTCTAATAATTCAATGCCCAAGAGCCCTGTAAAACAATTGCAAAGGCCCAGGATTATCACAGTATGCAAATGCACTCGGAAAATCATTACCTACTTAGTCCCCTTCATTTGGGTGGGTTTAACATGAGAAGAATAATCCATGCTACAAGACGAGATTTCATTTTACAGCTGTAGTAACCAAGTACATAAAAGCTTGAATTTGTCCCAATAGCTTCTAAAAGATTTTTCCCATAGTGTCAGAGGCAAAAATAATGAAATCTTGCAAATGTACAGTTAATAGGACCCTGGTGGACACTAACTTCAAAAATGCATGGTCTATAAGACATTAAAGGCTTGATTTTAGTTTCTGCACTGTTCCTGTTAATAACAATGTCTAATTAAAACATCTGTAAAATACTGATAGTTTTAATTTTACATAAAATTTCCAAAACAACTGTTACACAGTATAATAGGTATCTGCAATGAATAGGTTATTAATGGAAATATTATTTTAAATTAAAATCAGGTTCTAAATTTAAATTAGTCATTTCTGGCTAATGAAGAGAAAGGAAGTCACCCGTGCTGGGAATTCAACAGAAAATCTAGTTTTCAACATCTGTTAAAGTAAATTCACTCGACAGTCTGAAGGACAATTCATTTTGCTGCCTCTGTCTTGTACTCCACTTGGCTCTTCGGCTAGGTCTCACAGTTGAACTCAATTTCAAAACATGAGGCTAATGCACCTTTCAACGCATCACTTTATAATTTACAAACCACCATTCAACTTTATTCACAGTCTGAATCCCCCTCCCGATTTCCAGCAGGAGACAGCAGAGAACACCATTCCCCATTGGAGCTTCTCTCTCCCAGCCCTGCGAACCTGATGAATATTTTAGAGGGAATGGCATAAAATCTCAGCTTTTCTTTTCTTCGGGTCTCATCTTCTTTTACAAAATAAAACAAAAGAGATTAGCAAGGCTTAGTAGCTGGATGCAATTCAATACCTTTCTCTCTAATTAATGCACAATAAAAGAGGGTTAAAGCATAATCAGCTCTGAATGGTTCGTGGCTACTGATGCTGCACCAAGTTGGTAAGGGATCCATTCCAGACAATGAAAGCTGCGTGTCAAGTTGCTTCACATTCACAGGAGGGTTCACAGGAGATGCTGCAGAATGTGGTCCACAGCATGAGGGAAACTCTCACAAGTTAGGTAGGGAGGTGGACTAATTTTTTCTTCATCTGCTGCTCTGTATTTCCCTGAAATGAAGGAAAAGTCAGTGAACGGAGCCTACTGCTAAAATGCTACATTAATCACGCACCCTGAGCACCTGGCCAGCACAGGTCCACCCTTACATTTACTTAGTAAATTAGGGGATCCACATCCCCTAAAGCACCTTTTATTGAGGTTTCAGGATGCAAGGAGTCAGTTCAAAGAAATGCCACATTCAGTGTTGTCACAGGTCCTCTGGTTGTTCACAAGGGACAATCACAGGTCACATGGTGGTTAAGATTCCCTTCAAATCACCGCTAATGAAATTACTTTGCTTCCCCACCCCACCCCTTAAGATAGAAAGGATGATTAAATCAATGATTTTAAATAGAAGTTCATATCTGGGAGGGCAGAGACCTTGTAGGCTCTGAGGGTGACTGGAACGTGCTGCTGTCAATCTACCCTGGAAGCCTGGGGGTGGGGAAAGGAAAGTAATGGGTGCTTCCAGGGCAGTGCCAGGCAGGGTAGCAGGTAGGCATTAGGTGACAAGAACACTGCCAGACTTTCTTGACTCTGGAATTCCAGGTAGCCTGCTGTTCCTGGGCCTGGCACACAACTCGACACCCCAACTCAGAGGAACCATTCCACTACAGTGGTTATGGAGAGCTTTCACACATGTGAATCAGATGGTGCATGGTCCCTGTTTAAATACACTTCTCAGGCCCCAGTGCCCTTCAGAAAAGCTCTTCCCTGTTATTGTCTCTCTCCTAGAACATTGTTCTTTGCCTCCACATTTATGGCAGCGTGCAACAATGCATTTACTTGTTTAATGTCTGCCTCACATCTAAAGGACTGTAAGCTTCCTCAGAGCAGAGACTGTCTGTCAGGTGTCCCAGTGGATTCCCAGCACAAACATCAACACCAGCACGCTTTCCCTAAATATTTTTTTTTAAAGAATAAATGGAATGAATAAAAGGAAGGAGGGAGTAATGGGAAGAGGTGGGCAGGGAAAAGAGAAGTGGGGGGGAGGGTTGCAGGAGGACCACAGGAAGGAGGCTACTTATCTGCACTTATATTTTTTGCTCTCTCATTCCATTTTCTGTTATCTCTGCTATTTATTTGTCTGCTTTATTCATTTTTGTTTTCTGCCTAAATCCAGCTGCCCCAACAACAGGCCCACCTTTTCTACAACTCCCTCTTTAGGAGGTGATATGGTTTGGATATGAGGTGTTCCCCAAAGCTCATGTTAGGCCATGCAGGAATGTTCAGAGGTGAAGGGGTTTGATCACGACAGCTGTAACCCCATCAGTGGAGCAGCGAATGGTGGACCACGGGGTGCTATCTGTAGGCCGCCTGGGCCTGGCTGGAAGAAACAGGTCACGGTGGGGTTGGGGGTGTCCTTGGCTCTGTGAGCGTGCACTCTCTTTCTCTTTCCTGGCTGCCAAGAGCTGAGCAGCTTTCCTCTGCCACGTCCTTCCACCATGATGTTCTGCCTCGCCTCAGGCCCACAGCAATGGAGCTGGACAACCATGGACTGAGTCTCTGTAACTGTGAGCCCAAAGTAAACTTTTTCTCTTCTAAATTCTTGTCAGATATTTTGGTCACAGTGATGAACAGTTGACTAAACACAGAGGGCTTACCTAGCAAACGCAAAGCCTGAAACCTCAACCCCACTTCCACGTCTTTGCACTATGCTGGAGAAGATATGTACTATCCTCTCCTACTGACTGATTTGTTACAGAGAAGAAATCAGCATCAGGGCTGGGGATGTGACTCAAGCGGTAACGCGCTCGCCTGGCATGCGCAGGGCGCTGGGTTCGATCCTCAGCACCACATAAAATAAAATAAAGATGTTGTGTCCACCGAAAACTGAAAAATAAATATTAAAAAATTCTCTCCTTCTCTCTCTCTCCCTCTTAAAAAAAAAAAAAGAAATCAGCATCAAATGTACATATAGGTAACTGGCATATACCTCACTTACCCTAGCACCCTCACGTCACTTCTCCATAGCATGATCCATATGGAAAATTCTACTGGCAGTTTCCGTTTCCCCCACCCCCACCTCAAGCTTAAGTCCTTTAAGTATAAGCTTCTCTTCAAGGTTTCTGCTTGGTTTCATAGGTATGTTAATAAATAACTTGCTGTATTACCTACTTCCAAGATCTATGGTGTAAGGGGCAAATAAGTTTCTTAACTACAGAGTTAAGGGCTTCTAGAATGTTTCTGCTTGTCTGGCTTTGCCAGTGGGGTCTCTACAAAGTACAGATGATACAAGTGGCCCAAGCATATGTTCCAGTTCTGGCACCTCACACGGAGCCTGTACACAGCAGATGCTCAATGTCAGCAAGAGGAATGAAGCAGCATCCCTGGCCTGACTCACTGCAGCAGCCTGTGTCTCCGTGAGTGAATAAATGAACAGGGGGACATAGGAAGCCATGCTGATGCTGTAAGACAAAGGGCAAGCTCATTTCTTTCTACATGACTACTTTATATGTTAAACAGAGATGAATTCTGGTTAGGACAAGGCAAAACCCTTATTAAGATTTTAAATCTTTATTAAAAAAATAACTAAAAAAATGTATATTATGTATCTACCATATGTTACCCATTGAAAAAAAATTGCTCAAGACTATCCACAAATAGTACTTCTTACTGAATAAGAATTAAAATATTTTAGTAGTTTTAAACACTGTGAAGACCAGTGCTTGTCCACAGTACTGGGCTAAATTTTATCAATGAAGCTCACAGTTTTAGAACAGTGGGCTTACTCTGGATTTTTGTGACCAAAAACCCAATAGTACAAGAGGGTCTATTTCTATGAGATGGACTTAGCTGCTTTATTAGTTACACATTTTAGATTTGACCATTATGCTGTTAGCCTAAGACTAACTGGATGCTTTTCACACAGGCCACTCATGATACTGCACAGGTCCAGTTTTGATAGCTGGTATAAATCCTTAACTATGTGAGCTCAAGAAAGGAAATGTTTATGGGAATAATACCCACAAGCAAAAATAGTTATCTGAGGATCCCTTAATGGGATAAAACTGAAGGCAGAACAGTGAGAACAAAGACGCAGAGAGGATGATGTGGTCTGTGTTTCCTGACTTGGTTAATGCTTCCTCTTGCTACTTACATCATAGGGCCATAACGTTCCCGGGTAGGTGACAATCATTTTGATGGAGAAATGTGAAAAAACATTGTGTTAATCCTGCAGTGACTGGTGTTACTATTGGTGGGCCCAGGATGGCCCACTCCAGAGCTCAGGCTCTAGCAGATATGGGGTTTCCCTCTGTACCTCTTATTCAACTCTAGCTCCATCTAGATTTTCCCATTTTAATTTTAAAGTAACTTTTCTGCAATCACAATTTTCTTGAACTCAGGTCATAGTCACTTTCTCTAAAAGATTTCCCCATGGTAAAACTTCTATGACTTTTATGTTTCAATTTTACCTTTTCTGAACAGTCTGTTAGTTTCACTACCATCATATGAAACTATGCAAAATGAGCTCCCAGAGATGTGTGCACAACTGTTTATCTGTTATTTGATTTACAAAAACCTGATGGCAATTCTTGGACAAGATTTCCCGTTATTATGTGCTATTAGTTTTGAATTCAGCAGGTGCCATTTGAGGGTGGCATGGAATCTTTCATTATCTTTTGAAAAACCCATTAAGTTTCCCCATGCAAAAATATTTGACCCTCTCACAGCTCCCATGACTGTTTCTTCTTTACCTTGAAGAAACTACAAGTAGACTACCTAAGGGATCCTCAACTAGGAGATTCAAGGGCCCAAAGGGAAAAGAGCCATGACCAGAGTTTCACACAGCAAATCAGCACAGAAATGAGACCAGAATACAGGACACTGAATCAGTCAAAATATCATATTAGGGGGCTGGGGTTGTGGCTCAGTGGAGCGCTCACCTAGATTGTGCGAGGCCCTGGGTTTGATCCTCAGTACCACATAAAAATAGATAAATAAAATAAAGGTTTTGTATCCAACCACAACTAAAAATATATATATAATAAAAAAATATGTCATATTAGGTGAATCCTCTCCAAGAAGGTCTTTCTTTTTTCTTAAAATTTGAGAGATCATATAAAGTAAACCTAATTTTAGTGTAGGAAATACTTCCTAAGCTTTGTCACCAAAAATAGTAAATGAAAATAAATTTTTATGTGTGTGCTGGTATGTATATATATTTTCACACCACCTTCCCCCAATTCTATTCAACTCTAACCTGTACTGAGGATTAAAATTAGGAGCAGGCCACTTTTTTTCTATTATTGTATTCTTTATTTTTTTCTTTTTGAGACAGTCTAAGTTGCTGAGGCAGGCCTTGAACTTACGATCTTCCTGCCTCAACCTCCTTAGTTGTTGAGATTACAGGTGTGTGTCATGCCCACCCAGCTGGTATATATTTTTTAAAATGCAAACGTGAAGATAGAGGATCAGAGCACACAGATGACCAGTTCTTAAAGAAATCAACTTTATCATCAGATAGCTGGCATAAAATGTTTTTTCAGAGCACCACAATTCATGGTCCTTGCTCCATTCCGACATGGTGAACAGGGTAGGTACTACCAGGCCTCGAACCCTGATCTTCCCACCTTTTTGCAGCATGTTCCCCCCACCCCCATGGTCTTTTTCCCTTTAATCCTAAACCCATTTCATTTTTCTTCATGTAGAAAGTGAATTAGAGCCCAGAGTTCTACCATTTCGAAAAAGGCTATTCTTTGGGCAACTGTGAACTCCACCACCCTGTTTTTGGAAAGGCATTTGGAAAGGTATACAGAAGATACATACCAGTTTTTACTAAAATGCCCAGCATGCCAGCATTTTGAGCCCCACCAACATCATCCCTGCAATCCTGGAAAAGCAGAAAAAGGCACTTAGTCCAGAGTCTTTTGTTGCTTGCCAACACACTCTGCCAACAATTAATTAGGATGGGATCACCACTTGGAATCCCCTGCTTTTTATTTTCAAAATGAAAGAGGAGAAGGTGAAAAGGGGTGACTCCACATGAAATACTCTGAGGAGGAGAACCATATTTGGAGAAGAAAGCGCTGCTAAGGTGGAAAGCGAACACTAGCATAAGGAATTCCAGTAACTGAACGCAGACAACAGTGAAGAGTCTATACCTTGCCACAAGTATCTCTCTCTCTTCTTAAAACAGATCACCGGGGAAAAAAGCATTCTATGCATTTGACAGCTTGTACAGTGAATAACTCAGCTGTAAACAGTGAATGAACTCGATTTAGAAGATCACTTTTTAGTGGCCCATGTAATATATTACTCTTAATTTCCATCCAATTGTCTATAACAGGTAGGATCAAATCAAAGCAGTATACTTAATCAGACTGTAACTATTTATGTTTACTTCACAAATTTGGGAATCACACATCAATCTGTAAAGGGAGCTCCCCTGTCCAATTCTTATTCAAGATAGGGATAAATACACTTGCACAGTGGCGTGCATCTTTACTCCCAGCACATGGGAGTGAGGCAGGAAGATCACATTTGAGCCTAGGAGTCTGAGGCCAACCTGGGCAACATAGTAAGACCTTTTCCAACAAAACTAACAAAATAGTAAGAAACCCACCAAAACAGAATATAAAACAAAATAAATAAATACTTGGTTGAATGTAACAATGAATGCAAGGCCTGGTCAAGTAATCAGTCCTAAGAAAAAAATAATAATAAAAAAAAGAAAATCAGTCCTGCTATCTCATATGTACAAGCAGGATTCATTCAGATTATGCCTAAAGAAGATTTTTTTCCACAAAAATCTTTAAGTTTGTTCAACAATGACCCTTAGAAATTAGCTTCAGAATGTCAAACTCTTTGTTTAAGGTCTTACTTAAAACCTTTTTCCATTATAGTCAAATTTGCCCATTGAAGAAATGGGGATGGGGAGAGGAGGAAGGGAAATGGGAAAAAGAAAATAAGAAGAAAGCTGGGCATGGTGGCACACACCTGTAATCCCAGCAGCTGGGGAGGATGAGGCTGGAGGATCACTACTTATAAAAGTCTTTAGTTATATTTTGTTCTCTGCATAATGCTCAAAATACTTTAGGTTTTATAGGGATTTTCTTCAGAAAAAAATGTAAAGCATTTAACTGACTTGCAATATAAACATTTTTAAAAACTATACATGCCCTCACACTTTGGAGAACTGTCAGAAACAATCAAAATTTCAAATGCTTACAAGAATACTGTCAAACATCTACAGGAAAGCTTGCTTCTGACTATTTTTCTCTTGAGTAACAAAAAGTCCACTTCCCTAAAGCAGTGCTTCAAAGACAGCCGTCCTAGCAAAGAGGTGAGTGCAGGGCATATCCTGGGCTCTTCTACTTACATCTCCTATCATGACGGCCTCTTCGGGTTCACAGCCTGTGCCCCGCAATGCTTCCAAAAAGAACGTCTTTTCTGGTTTCCCCACTACTATGGCGCTGGTGTCAGTGGCATACTCTAAAGCAGTCACAAAGGGTCCAGGCCCCAGGGCTAAGCCATCTTTTCTCTTGTAATACCTGGCTTTGTGGATCGCTATCAGAGGTGCTCCATCCAGGAGTAACCTAGAGAGACCAAAAAAACAAAAACTGGCTAAAAGCAAGGCTTTTATAACTGGAAAAGAATGTCAGACTGGCAAAGTGGTTTTACTCACACTCACAGAAACAAATAGTTTCTTATTAACTTTTAATGACTTGCTGTCTTCTAATGAATTCACGAAGAACTGCTGGGAATTACATTCAGATACACTAAAGAAAGGTGATAGATTATTAAATTTGGGATTGCTTCAACCTTTTACCTTTCGTGGTTTCAGACACTTTACCCAAATCACCAGGGAAAGAGAATTAAGAGAACTAAAGCTAAATAAGGCACTCTAGGGAAGAGGCTTAACTTAATGAGACGTGTTGTTTCAGCCTTCCCTAATGGTAAGCAGGAGGCTCCTGAGCCTGAAAACACTGCTAGACTGTTGCTGCGGCAACTTAGGAAGTACACTTCAGAAATACTGAATTCCTGTTTCCTCGCCTCCAAAATGTAAGTTTCTTTTTACTTCAGAAATTTATTTAACTGTTTTTTTTTTTTTAACCAAGTTTCTGCATGTAATTTCACCCGTTCAATGTACCTAACTGCTTTCGATGGTCTTTCCAAATAAGGCCATCTTCCCAAAGCACACACTGACAAGGTTTAAGGGGACAGCCTTCGGTCAAGTTCCTTCCTTGATTCCGATAGAGGACAAACAACTCTCATACCAAACAAAGGTGTAGTTTTCCTGTCAGTTTGATAACAAAACTCTACATATAGCTAAGGATCTTCCTTCGTGACTCAGGTAAAATACAACAAAACAAATCTCTATGAACTTAACACTCACCTCTCACCCCCAGATCTGCTACTCACCCCAACAATGTCACCTTCAGTCACCCAGAAGTAGTCATGCACAAATAATTATCTAATGGAATACAGGACATGATATATTTCTCAAACTGCTCTTAACCAACGGAATAAATGACCTCACTAGCTTAATTTACTTTAAGTCATCTACTTAGTTAAAATATTTAGTATGTCATCACTTCTTACCCTTCACAATTATGAGTAATTAAGCGCTCAACTATGAAACTGCTGAATTATTCTTGTCAGTGGGCATGGAAATAACTTCCTGTGGGAGATGCAGAATTCAGACATTTGTGATTAAATATTTTATTAAGTAAAAACCAATACTGGACTATTACAAGGACTTACTGTTAGTTACTACAAATTGCTCACAGCACAGATCCTTCAAATTTGTTCACTAATATTAATACAAATTTATTTCTGAAAGCAGACCTTGAAATCCAGCATTAAGAAATCTGCAAAGCTTCTCCTTTGGCCTTAACCACAGCTGATAGCAATGAGTTAGCAATGGGTGATTCATTCATCCCCCTCTTTCACCCCACCCCAATCCCATTTATTTGCTTCTCTACCACGGAACTGGAATTCTTTATGCAACAGACCTCAAAATTGCTTTCCACTTATATAGCTAAACTAAAAACTCATTTGATTTAGCTTTGTTAATATTTTATTATATATTAACTGGGGATAAGACTTATCAGCCTGATTGATGTGTGTACTTAATTCCAAGGCAGCACTTCTGTGTTTTCCCTGGAAGGGCTGGAACAGTGCGTTCCTAAGTGGGAACTGGTTCTGCACTAGTCCGGAGAAGAGCATCTCTCAGGGCAATGGTTCTTGCCTTAACTGTTCTCTGCACAGCATAAGCTTCACTGGATCTTGGAAGAGCTGAGGCATATTTAGGATGAACTAAAAGGGAAACATTTCATAGGGCACAGATTAAAAAATCTTTCACAGTTAAATATTTAAAAAAATATTAGAAATAGACACCCCAATACTTGGTAGTGGTTTTATATACTAAACAGGCAACAAATGGTTGGTTTTGTTACCAGAAGGAACACATCAGCAGGAAATCTATAAGCCTGTTGAGTATAAAGAAGCAAAGGAAAAATGCAAAAAGAGATCTGACACCAAATCTCTGGCTATAAATTCCAGGTAAGCTTTCCTAGCCAGGGAACAGGACCACAATTGCAATGAGAGAAAAAGCCATGGGGATAATTTAAATTCAGAGCCACAAAACATTATTGCAAGGAACCTTAAGGCACATTAAGGCCAACATGCCCCGTTTCACAGATGAAGAAACCGTCCAGAGACGCTGGCTGAGCTCAGTGGTACCAACCAGGGAGCTCTAGAGCCAGTGCTATAACCCGGAACTTAAGAAAACCAGTGGAGCCCTCTTCCACATACAGTCCATTATCTTTCTAAATAACTTAACCTCTCGAGGGAAGTGATCAACTTGCCACCATTTCTGCTGAAGGTGGAGCATGTAGAAATGAAATCACCCTGCAGCTTAAGTCACCATCAGACACCTCTTATCTGTTCAATATCAAGCTAACGGGTCTCTCTCACTCTACTCTCCCAAAGTGTTCCTCCCCCAATCTTTTCCATCCCAATAAATTCATCCAGAAACCTAGTAGTTATCCTTGATTTCTCACTTTCCCTCACCATCCCCACATCTCTGTTAATCATCAAATCCAGTAATTTATAATTTCAAAACAAAATTTAAATGTTTCAAATCTGCTTTACTCTCCAACCTGAACTGCTGCTACAGACTCCCAATAATAGGACATTATTCTTGTCCTATTATTCCAGTTTATTGTACAGGCAATAGCAGGAGTTTTAAAAAGCACAGATGGGACCATGTTGCTCCCCTGCTGAAAATCCTTCAATAACTTCTCATTGCAAACAGCATAAAATTCAAAGTCCTTCACATGGCTTGTGGGGCTTGCACTATCTTCCTGCACCTACTGTGTCCACATCTCCAATCTCAAGTCACTTTCCCTATTGCGGACTGTATTCCAATCACAGCTGTCTGCTCTTATTTCCTAAAAAAAGATCAAACTGTTTCCTGCTTCAACCCCCATGGTGGTCCCTCCACCTGAATGGCCCTATACTTTTCACATAACTTTCTTCTATTCATTTGACAGGTCTCAGCTAAATCTCAGTACAACAAAGAAGCCATTTCCAGTCTCTCTATTTAAACAAAGTGAACTTCTTCCTCACATTTCATTTCTATCTCATCCCTCCCTTTTTCCCCTTCATATCACTTGTCATAATTTTTAATCCTTTCCAACTGTGTGGTCAGTCTTCTTCACTAGAATATAATCTCCACAATGCAGTCACTGCATTTGACTTAAAAAAAAAAAGGTCTAGCACTGCTCACAAAATGATTATTGAATAAATTAGTTAACAGATGAACCTTTGTATGCCCCAGTACCCTGTCTAAAACACAGGGAATAATATATACTGTCCTGGGAGCTAACAGGGACAATGGATGCAAGCAGACCTTCTCATAGTATGTTTCTCACAATAATGACAACTATTTGTAAATGTGGGATATACAGTCCCTACACTATTTAAAATAGGTAACAGCAATTCACTTCATATTTGTGGGCCTCAGTTTCATATGAAGGGGTTGAACTACATCAGGGCTTTTCAGTATCAGTTCCACTAACATTTCGGGCTAGAAAATGCTGTTTCATAAATCACCTTGACCTTTATCCACCAGCTGCCAGTAGTACCCTTCGTCAGTTATGATAACCAAGTGTCTCCAGGCATTGCCAAATGTTTCTTAGGAGGAAAAATTGTCCCCCACTGAGAATCACTGAACAAGAACTACCAAAGTATCAACATTCAAGTATTTTTTTATCAAAAATACAAACACAAGGGCTGGGACTGTAGCTCAGTGGTAGAGGACTTGCCTTGCACGTGTGAGGCACTGAGTTCGATCCTAGCACCACATAAAAATAAATAAATAAATATATTTTGCCCACTTACAACTGAAAAAAAAATTAAATACAAACACAAATGACAAAAGTTTAAATTAAAACAATAGTGAATCATAAAAAGCATCAAAAGAAAACTCTATTAATATTTAATTAAAACCCCCATAATACCTCTAATATCACACTGATGCAGTCATTCTTTCATTATTTACTGAAAAAATACACTGAGTTTTCAGGGACTCTATGATCCCCATGAAATAGAAATCTTCTGAGAATACTATATATTGAGAGAAGTGATGAAATGACAAAACAGAAGATCTAAGACAAGCTCAACACTGCTATTTCTGGTTAGGATCAAAAGTGAAAAGCAAATATATTCACATAGCTTAGTGAGCTGGTACAAAATATTAAAAGAGGTAAAATATTAAAGTTTTATCCTTGAATTCAGAAATAAGATAAGGCTACTTACTATCATCACTTTTATTTAACACTATAGTAGAGATCCTGACAGTACAATAAAGCAAGAAAAAGAAAAATATAAGAAGTGGAAAGAGAAATGTAAAACTGTAATTATTAATGGAAAGCCCAATGTAGAAAATGCAATCTCAAAGATTCTACAAATAAGTCACTGGAATCACCAAGGAAATGTAAGAAGGTTGCTGAATACAAGGTTAATATACAAAATCCCAATGAAATTTCTACATATTAACAAAAATGAAAACAAAATTTAGTGAAGTACTACTTACAATGGCACCAAACAACATGAAATACAAGGAATAATTTATAAAATATGTCTAAGACCCATACTTTGAAAAAAACAAAACACTGATGAGATAATGTAAAAAAAGAAAAACAAAATAAATGGAAAGACATTATGTTCATATGCAGATTCTACTATATCCACAGATTCAATAAAGTATCAATCAAACTCCCAGCAAGCTTTTTTTTTTTTTTTTTTTTTTTAAATGTTGGATGGATATCAACAAGTTGCTTCCAAAATTTATACGGAAATGCAAAGCATGTGGAACAGTCAAGATAATCTTAAAGAAAAATAAAGTTGAAGGATGTACCCTGTTAGCTATTAAGATTTATTGTAAAGCTATAGTAATCAAGATACTGGGAACAAAGCCACATATATAGTATACGGTTACTTAATTTATGTCAGAAGGACAACTACAATTCAGTGGGAGGTAAAGAATGGATCTTTTTTTCCCACTATTTTATTGTCCTTTTTAGATATACGTGACAGTAGAGTGTGTTTTGACATATACATACATGGAATATAATTTATTCTAATTAGGATCCCATTCTTGCAGTTGTAAAGAATGGATCTTTGCAATAAATATTGCTGGAACTAGATGCCTATGGGAAAAAGATAAAATGTGACCTCATACAATTTGTAAAAACTCAAGGAGAGCCAGGTGGTGCATGCTTATAATTCGAGCAGCTCAAGACGCTGAGGTAGGAGAAGCATGAGTTCAAAGCCAGCCTCCAAAACTTAGTGAGGCCCTAAATAACATAGCGAGACCCTGTCTCTAAATAAAATATAAAAAGGGCTGGGGATGTGGCTCAGTGGTTAAGCACCTCTGGATTCAATCCCCAGTACCCCTCCCAAAAAAACCTTCAAGGAGATACTACATCTAATTGTTAATAAAGGTAAGGTAATAAAGCTTATGGAAGAAAACATGAGACTTATCTTCATGTTCTTGGGGTAAACAAAGTATAAGAGAAGAAAATACTCACAAATTGTACTCCATCAAAATCAAGAACTTATGTTCTCATACTCTAAGGGAAACCATAGGTAGAAAGAAGATACTTGAGTAGAACTGGGTGCAGTGTGTACACCTGTAATCCCAATGGCTTGGGAGGCTGAAGCAGGAGGATGGCAAGTTCAAAGCCAGCCTCAGCAAATTAGAGAGGCTCCAAGCAACTCAGGGAGACCCTGTCTCTAAATAAAAAATATTTTTTTAATGACTTAGTGGTTGAATGCCTCTGTGAACTCCAGTACAAAAAAAATAAATAAAAATACCTCGAATACATATATTCAAACAAAGACTCACATTTATAAGACATAAAAAAACTTACAAATCAACAGAAAAAGATAATGCAATATAATTTGACTGGGTACATCACAAAAGAAAACATTCAATGTCCAACAAGTATATGAAAGGGTTTCAGCACTACTCATCAGAGGAATACAAATTGAAACTTAGTACACCACTATCTAAACCAAACAATAGCCACAATTACACAGACTGTTAATATTCTGGGGAAAGTGTGAAATAATTGAACTCTCATTTGTAGCTAGTGAGAATGTATAGCTTGGTACAGTCACCTTGGAAAACTGTTTGGCAATATTTCCTAAAGCTCAACAATTATCTATCCTATTATCCAGCAATTTCACTTCCAGATCTATACCCAAGAGAACTGAATGCATGTGTCTCTCAAAGACATGTAGAAGAATGTTCATAGTAGCTGTATTCATAAGAGCAAAGCTGGAAGCAACTCAGAGCCCAATAACCGCAGGACACATTAAAAAACAATGTCACCATAGTATGATTTCATTCATGTGAAGATCAAGAACTTGCAATACTGATGGAGTCAGAACAGTAGTTCTCTTGGGGAAGAGTGGACAGACTAGCAAAGGGAGCCCTCATGGGAATGTTCTTTATCATGAACACACTGGGGGTACATAGATTATCTATGTATAAAATTTTACTGAGTTGTATAATTTGTGTACTTCAGAAAAATCAGTAACAAAATGTATTTTTGTAACTTACTCCCCTGAAACCTTTATTTAGAGAGTAGCAAGAGCTACCTTAATCATAAAAGAATTTATCCCCAGGGGCTGGGATTGTGGCTCAGTGGTAGAGCGCTCGCCTAGCACCAGTGAGGCACTGGGTTTGATACTCAGCACCACATAAAAATAAATAAATAAAAATAAAAGCATTGTGTCCACCTACAACTAAAAATATATTTAATAAAAAGAATTTATCCACAAATTACAAAGTAATGGTGGTGATTCTGTTATTCAACTTAATTTTGTATGCTGACTTTCAAATTTGTACATAAAATTATTCTCTGCCATGTACTAATAGAATGCTTAAATACCTCAAGCACTTAAGTCTAGAAACAACTTCTCATCTCCAAAGTACTTTATTTTTATTGTTTGGACTTTAATTAAGAAGACTGCATAGCAGTTGGCTCTTTCAAAAGTGAAAAAGCCCACATAAATATTTCTAATTTGAGCCCTTCTGCCACATTGTTCTGAAATTCCTCACCTTCAGGGTTCTAAACACTCAGAAAATATTTAGAAGTTATTATAGAAATTCAGTAATAATAGAGGCCATTACTGTTGTTTTTTCCCCTTCCCTTTCTCTTCTTCCTTTACTAAAGAATTAAATTTATTGGAGTAATTAGACTTGTTATTTTTTTTAAAGAAATAGATGCCCCTAAGCAAGAAATCTAACATTCAACAGAAACCATTTATGATAAGTATGTCATCCCCAAACCCAAAAATCATGGAATTCTGTTCATCTATGACTTTTGAAGCACCCTCAGACCCTTTAATAATCGCAGGAAAGACATCATTCACAAAGCTTCAAAGCAGCATTTTTAAACAGGCTTCCCTATCTAGAATTCTAGATAGGGCAGAGGGGTGGAAGGGAAAGGGAGGGGGCAGGGGATTAGCAAGGAAGGTGTAAT
Source organism: Callospermophilus lateralis (assembly GCF_048772815.1). NCBI lineage: Eukaryota > Metazoa > Chordata > Mammalia > Rodentia > Sciuridae > Callospermophilus > Callospermophilus lateralis. The sequence continues at coordinate 25,881,017 of NC_135321.1, read as the reverse complement.
GTGATAGACATCATCATCCAAAGTACATGTATGAAGATACAAATTGGTGTCAACATACTTTATATAAAATCAGAGATATGAAAAATTGTGCAGTATACATGTAATAAGAATTGTAATGCATCCTGTTGTCATTTATTTAAAAAAAAATTTTAAAAAAACAGGTTTCCCTATGTATTTAAATGTGACAGTTGTGATGCCCTTTATCTTCAGCTACAAAGACATTCTAATAGGCTCCTCTAGAAGCTGATGATCAGTTGCTTTTAATTTAGGGGAAAAAACCTTGAACCTTTTTCTAGGTTAAACAACTCCATGCAGTGTTTTCTCAAAATTCTTTTGACTTGAGAATTATATTTCTGGAGGGCAAAAATAAGGAAAAAACCCAAATACTCAACAGACACATTCTTAGAAATTCAAATATAACTTCAAAAGCCTGAATAAAACCAACAATAGGAAACTCATGGCCAAACAATTTATTTGTTTTTTAATGGGATATGCTATAGGAATAAAAAATGTTGTAGAATAAAGAGTACAGAAAACATACATAATATATTGTTGGGTTGCTAAAATGCAAGTCACCGCATAGCCTATACAGAGTTTATATTATTGTGTATATATATGTATGTGCATAGAAACACATAAACTAGTTATTTGCTAAAATGTTAACAGTGATACTCTTTAGGTGGCAGGATTAGGTACTTTTTAGGTTTTTTTTTTGTTTGTTTGTTTGTTTTTGAGCACTAAAACTTTTCCACAATGAAGTCATATTATTTTTGGGATTAGATATTTTTTAGTCTTAATACCAAGTTTGGGTAAAATTATTAAGAAATCTCTTTGCCTACATAGTCTTCCTCCTGTGATCATTAAATTTAATTTATGATTGGTCCATTACTTAAATGCTCCAGCTTTGGGTTTTTTTACTCAGATCAGAAGATTTTAAAAAGACCTTGCTATAAGCTAGTAATACTGCTGTGAAAAAAAAAAAAATCAATGAACTAGAGCTGTGGTTATTCATATTGATGAATTACATAGTATTGCTAGGGTTGTAGACTGATGAATATTAGTAGTATAAAACATGCAAAAATAATTCTGTATTATGTTTAGGGATACCTACATATATGTATCACAAGTGTAAAGAAATGCATGTAAATGAGAACACTTAAATTCAAAATCCTATTACTTATGATTTGGAAATTGGGGAAGTATTTGTAAGGGATATCAAATATTGATATTTTCTATTTCTTAAAATGGCTTGATAGGTATGTGAACATTCATGACATTATTCTTTTAGCATTAGATAAAAGGGGAAAAAAGCTACTAAAGGCTTTTAGTGTTTGAATGTTTCAGACAATCCAAACCCAAATCGTATTTATTCCTATAAATGATTCATATTCTTTCCCAAGATTCTTTAAAATCATTCTCAATTTTGTTCAGGCATTTAAGACTTATCTGGTCACATACTTTGCACAGTATAGATGCACTGAACTATGCACTTTTGGAAGTGTTTGCTCATTAAAAACACAGTGAAAGAGGTAGTGATATTTGAAGGTTGACTATCTGCCTTAACATGCCCCTGAAACTGGCACTCAAAGCAGCTATCCAATGGGCTTCAACATCAGTGTTTATTCTCATTATCAACCTGAATAGTAATTTAATCATTGGTTCATTTGAGATGACTATATTTGCTACATACAATCGAAACAGCGGCTATCACTGGTTGGAAGGCACAGTCTCTGTGGAAACATCAATATGCAAAGAAGGGTGAGACCTAAAATCCTTGTTAACTCTCCACTCAGCTGTTAAGTGCATTTGTGAAATTAGAGTTGACCTATAAGTACACTGTAATGCTTTAAAATGTGGTGTTTGAAAAAATCAATATTAGGAAAGTATACTAATTAGACAGCATCCGAGCAATTACAAAGACAGTATTATGTCAACATACATTTTTATTACCCTGAGTCTAGCATTCATCTAAGACAGAGACCTCCTAACTTCCTATTAAATATGTCCTTCCCAAATTATGAGCTAAAAATCAATCAATACCTTCTCCTTGAATTCTGTGGTTAAGAGAATGAATTAAAGTTAGCAGGGGTAAATTCAGAAGTAAGAAATAATGCATAATAATGCAGATTCTGTATTTCAAGTGAATACTGACTTGACTTTGGTTCGTATAGTTGTAGGCCTTATTTGAGGAGCAGACAGGAATTCTCTAAGAAACTAAAGCAGGATAATAGAAGTAAGTGAAGCAAAAGGAATTTTAAAATCATGTACTCTTTTTTATTTTTGGTACTGGGGATTGAATTCAGGTGTGCTTTAACACTAGCTACATCCCTAGCCCTTTTTATTTTTTATTTTGAGACAGGGTCTCACTAAGTTCCTTAGGGTCTTGCTAAGTTGCTGAAGGTGGCCTCAAACTTGTCTTCTTTCTGCCTCAGCCTACGGAGTCACTGGGATTATAGGTATTTCCCACCATACCTACCCAATACCATATACTCTTAAAGCACATTTTTAAGCAATCTGACATAGCAATGAAAGTTCAGGCAATAACTATAGTAAATTAGTTTTAAACAAAGGCTGAATACCACACTAAGAGAATCACAAATGAAAGTGCATTTAGTAGTTGTGGTTTCCATTAACTGAGTATCAAAAATGACCATGCACATAGGGAAAAGGTGGCTGTCCTCAAAGTGCTATTTTTGGCCACACAGATTTTACATGAGGCTAGCCATTTTTAAGATCTCAGTAAATAATGCAGCCACATGTGTGAACCTGGTATTGTGTTTTAAAGTTTCCTACAAATATTCTGATTGTAGGATATATACATCAAAAATGAATTCTACAAAAAATATAAGAAAGAACAATTCTTAGAGATCCTTGTTCTAGTAAGAAAAATTGAATTTTAAAAATAATATTTTTATAGTTAAATACTCAAAATTTACTATGCCATTAAAAATATATATCCCTATGTAAAATTTTGAACTATTAATTTGTCATAAATTCAAAGATAAATTTACAGTATTTTGTGGTTTGACAAGACATAAAAGCCAAGATATGAAAACTTCAAGGAAGAAGATCTGCAAGTAAATTTGGATCCAAATTATCTCAAGAAGAATGAAAACATGTATACAGTCTTTCTTTTGGAAGTAGCAGCAAGAAGTTCATGTAGGTGAAATGCACACACTAACAGATTTACATGTCTTATTTGTTCACTGTGCTTCTTCTGCCAACAGCCAATGAAGTATCTCCACTTGGATGTCTCAGAGGCCAAATGGCCCCAACCACTCATCATTTCCCAGAGCCCAGATAGAGTGCTCATTCACTTGCTGAAGCTAGATATCTGATGTTGTTCTTAACTCACTCTTCCTCACCATCCCAACCCAATCATAGAGCAAATCATGAGGACACTATCCAAATTTGTTTTTCTTCACCCCTACTGCCACAACTCCAGATCAGATTATCATTATCACTCACTGAGTAATTCCTTTGTAAGTGTGATCAAATGTGCAGCTCTTTTCCATTGCCTGGATTCTCCCTGGAGGGAAAATACATCTATTGTTTTTAGGTTAGCCTGGAGGCTATCTGCAGAGATTAATGTAGTCAGAAGAGAATCACAGGAGTAATAATACATGATAAAATTGCTAGCTTTAGAGTTGAAATTTTATTATGAATTTCTACTCCAGAATATTGATTTCACGAACCACAAAAACCCTAATGATCATCACATTTTAACATACTGATTATTTAAAAAAAACAGAACTAAGATATTAAACAATATTATTTGATATTGACTTTAAAGTAATTTGAAGATGTCTGTCCTTATGTACAATCTAGGCAGCCAGAAACTAAAACACATAAAACTTTATGTGAAAAAGACTTAAAAGAAAAAAGGGGGGGTGTATGACCAGGTGAAAAATTAAAAAACAGATTTACCGGAATGCTTGGTTCAGAGTTTGATAATGAAAATGTTCTGGTGCCAGTCCTATGACCACAGCATTAGGATCATTTGTTTGTATTCCTATGAGTAGAAAAAAATTACTGTTAAAAACTGCAAAATTAAAATCAATGCCACATTTTATAACAAAGTAGTTTTAATCAACTAACTGGACATTTTTGCTCAGCCATAATTTAAAGTTTAAGAGATTGTCTTGCCAGTATACTTTGAAAGTGAAAGAATTGAAGACAAGAAGGTGGAAAGGGCTACTAATATTTTTCCATATTCTCACAGCTACTTAGTAACTGAAGTGAAAATGGTAACTTGATGTTCTCAAGCAAGTAATTTCTAACTTCAAAATGCTTTACTGATTACAATCAACAAGAACAGCTACGAGTTCCTTAGGAGCCAGCAGATCAATAGCAACTGATGAGGAATTGAGAATCTAAGAGGCAAGGGAAATTAGACTTTCTAATTGACACTGTCAAGGTTAACACATTCACAATGAATATGGAAAGTACTGCAGATTCTACAGTTTTATACATGAGGCCTCATTCACTTTTCAGAACTTTTTTTTTTTCTTTTGTGGTGTTGGGAATTGAACCCAGGGCCCTGTGCATGTGAGGCAAGCACTCTACCAACTGAGCTACATCCCTAGCCCTCTCACCTACTTTTAGTTTCACACATTTTACAATTAAAGCATGTTGTAAGGCCTTGGTATCTGATAACAGGATGTCAGATATGACAACTAAACGTGCACACTCACCATACAGTTTTTCAAAGTCTGATTAAAACTTCTGTGGATTATCCATATACCAATTCCTATTTGCCTCTCTTATTGCCTGCAGATGCCCAAGTTTTCCAATTTCCTCCTTACTAGTTGCCACAAGTATGGAGAAGTTGGTTAAATTGTTGAAGAAACAAAGTAAAATTGTTGACTACAGTAAGAATTAAAGGGTTTTATGGGTACACGTGTGTAAATTTTTTTTATTATCTATATCCACCACTGGAGCAAAGATGCTCAACATTGGCAAAGTTATCTCCATTCCCTTCAAAAATCCATCTACCTTGGCAGTTTTTATGTATATAGAAATGTTGCAAGTATAGTCCTAGACTGAATGATAAATTTCTTTCAGACCAAGGAGAAGCAGAAGTTTATATATTCCAATTCTAGCACAAATTTGAAATCAGAATTGTAACATTTCTTACCTATCTGAAGTCAAGAAGAAAAAAATCAGATTAAAACATTGTTCTATAGTCCTTCAGCTTGTCCAGAAACATAAATATGTAGACTGTAGGAGACACTTGTCATTATTTTTGGTTGCCCAGTTTCTTCATGCCATTCTCACAATTAGGGAACTCACCAGCTCATTTGAGGTGCTAAGGGGTGGAGCTTACTCTCACAACAGAGGCTGAGGATACCAGAGGCTTTCTATACTCCCTTGGCACCTTGTCAGTTCTGTGGGCAATGGTGTACATTGTTCTGGGCTGCAAAGCCCTTAAGACTAACTCTTCAACTATCCTTGGCAGTTCAGTGGGTCACCTAAACAGCTTTTTGTTTGTCTGTCATGGAAATTTCCAAAAATATATAAGTAGAGAGACTAGCGTTATAAGTTCTGATATACCACACAGCATCCAGCTTTTGCAACCATCAATATTTTGCCAATCATCCCCTACAATTTTTTTGCAAATGTTTATAAAACAAATACCAGATATTGTGTCATTTTACTCATTCATACTTAAGTATGTATCTAATCAATAAAGACTTTTTAAAAACCGTAACATTATTACATAAAAAGTGAATAATTTTTAACATTACCCAATACTTAGTCTGTATTTGAATGTCTCAAAATGTCTTTTGGTATATTAAACTGGTATCCCAACAAGGCCCAATGTTGCATTTGATTTTTATCTTTTATTTCTCATTCTAAAATGTCATTCCTTCCCTTTATTGGTAAAATTAGATCATTAATCCTGGAGAAGGCCCCATATTCTGGATTTGGCTGATTATTTACAGTATAATGTGTTCCTTTACCCTGATCTTTCTTGCATACTGGAAATTAGATCTAGAGTCTTCATTGATTCACATCTACTTAAAAAAAAAAAATATATATATATATATATATATTTTTTTTTTAATTGTAGATGGACATAATACCTTTTTTTTATGTGGTGCTGAGTATGAAATCCAGTGCTTCACATGGGCCAGACAAGTGTACTACCACTGAGCTACAACCCCGGCCCTGTTGCATATACTTTTTAGGAAGTTTATTTCATAGCCAATGCGATACATTTCTTATTATATTACATCATGAAGCCCAAGAATTCTGGTTATTCTCCTTCTAGTGATATTAAGGTTGATCACCAGATCCCTCCATTTTGAAGATTCCCCTCAGCCCTTCAGCTGTGCTATAAAAACAATTGATGATATTATCTATTTCCTTGCCAAATAGTGACATTCTAATTCTGTCATTTCTTTTGCATTTCCTGGCTGGAATTCTACTACAAAGAAGTTACCCTCAACAAATATTTGGTTACCCTAAAATACAGCTCAAACAGGGAAGATTAGAAAAATACTTAATTTGTCAACTTTCAGAGTAATGAGTTACTGTCCTAGCAGTCTCTAACAGTGACCCATGAGTTTTGTGGGGCTGAGCATCACTTTGAACTCATGCCTTTTTATATATGTGTGTCAATCCCCTGCAATCATTACTTTTTTTGATGCTCAAATTATCATTGCAGGTTGGCTCCAGAGTTCTTTAAACATGACCTCATCAATCTTAGTAGTTTCCTTGCTTATATTAGCTTTTTATATTAAAAGCTAAGCTAGAACTATAGTGAGAAATAATAGTAGGCACCACAGTCTGAGCACTGGGTTATCACTGCTTCTAATGTTCTCAGTAGAAGCTCTAGATGAGATGTATTTTTTTCAGTAAAAGAATAAAGGAGTTAGTAATGAAATTTTCAATTTAGTTAGGAATACTCAGCTTTTAATTTACTTGATTATTTTATATTTGTATCTCCTTTTTATTATTTTTTTGTAATTTTTACTTACGTTTAAAATCTTTGAGTCATAACTGAACTAACAGTTACTACTTTGTTTTATCCATATCTCTAATTTAAAAAGTTATAATACCAATATTACTAAGAACAATAAGACTACTGAACATAGTTCAAGCTTTCTTTGCAGTTGTTTTGACCTTAAAAATTTATACCAAAATAAATGAACAGGTCAAAACACTGTCAAGTCATATGAAGTAATTCTTTCTGAGTGGTTACATCACCAACTTGATGTAGAGTTAAGCGTTAAGCTCATTTTAGAGAAGGTTCTTCTCCTGACCCCCTCCCTACCCTCTCTTCCCCTTTAGATAACCATTTTTAGTATTCTTTCATTTATCTTTCTTTGGCTTCCTTTTACCAATATAAGACAAATATATATATATATATTTTTTAATTTCCCTCTGATTTTCCTAAACAGAAAATGTTAAGGTTTTCTATACCTCACTTTTTCACTTAATATATCCTATGAATATCACTCATCACATCATTCATATCAGGAGAGAGAACTCTTTGTCATTATTTATTTTTCAGATACAAAGCTTTCCATTTTGTGTCTATACCATAGTTTATTCAACCAGTCCCTTCCAATGAACAGTTGGGTTGTTTTCAATCTTTTGTTATTATAAATAAAGCTATAATGAATAACTTTATTCATATGTCATTGTATAGTTTTGTAACTATATCTCAAGATAGATTCCACCAATTACTGTTTCATATGTAATTCTGTTAGCTACTATCAAATTCCTCTCCATAGGAGCTGTGTTATTTTATATTCTCATCAGTAGTAAGATCCTCCTAATACATTTATTGCCAGTTAATTCAGCCAAAGTTGGTTTCTGTTTCTTACAAGTAATAATTCTAATTGATACACTGGTATATTTTTCCATAGTACAATTGTGGAGGTCCTACTCCACTGTATATACAACTAAGCTTCCCTAATCATTATCTGTAAAGTTATCACATGATATTTTTAGTGAACATATTCATATCTATTTTTCTGTCCTTCCGATCTGAGTATCAGCTACAAAAAAAGAAGCAACGTGGCAAAGCTTCATAAAGCTATGACATTTTTCTAGTCTGTCTTTTGAAAGCAATTTTATTTTTTCTTGGTTGAAAAATACTTTGCACTACTCTGTACTATCCAGCATGACATCTATTTTTAAATGAGGAGATTTTGGTTTACCTTACTTAATCAAGTTTAGAGAGGGGCTCCAGGATTGAGGGTTATAATACTCAAAATAATGCTGAACTTTTTTTCCAAACTGGGGGGGTCATGATCCATCAATAGATCATGAAACAAATTTGGAGGGCTCTAAGTAACATCAAAGTCAAACAATTAAGTACAACAAATGGAAAATAAAGCATACTTCATATAGTAAGTAACATGAACACACACACACACACACACACACACACACACACACACACACAATATTACTATACAATATGTTTCCCTTATTGTAGATTATGGTCAAAAAAGGTTTGAGAAAAACCAATTCAGATTTAAACTCCTTATCCATACTGTCAACCATTTCAATAACAGATGGAAATCAGAATAAACACTCCTTATGAATGATTTTTAAGTAGTTATGACTAATTTTTAAAATTTTTCCAACTTTCTCCCACCTTTGAAATCAGGTAATGCCCGATCATCAACCAGTAGCATGGGCCTGACTTGCTTCTGCTCTACTAGACTTCTGGCTGCAGTCAGAGACGTGAATATTTCATCTTCAGAAATATCAAACTCCAGTTTTTTCAACCTTTCCAAAAGATCTTGCTTGCTTTCTTTGGTTGTATTGGTCACAAACCTAACAATTACAGAAGAACTACGTAACCTGGAAAAGGAAAATTCAGGAGTCAATGGAAAATTTTTAACATCCTCGTCCCATAAAACCTTCTAATTTGGTAGAACTGTGCCAAATGTCAGAAGATAAAAGTTACTATTTTTATGGATAAAAAGTTCTTTAGTTTTTGTTTTTTATTTTGCCTAGAAAGCTTACAAATTATATACATCCTGTGGGCAGTTATCATCTCTAAAAACAGCAAAATCAGACAGAAAAGGTTACTTTTACCTTTTTTTGAGGCCTTCTGTACTTTGTATATACTGCAAGGTTTAGTAAACGAGTGAAAAGCCACACTGTACTAAGTACAGTATAAGAGGTGAATGTTATTCAGTATAAGAGGTGAATGTTATCTTAGAGATTATCTACTGGTACAATCTTCTCTTTGTTAAAGAGAGAAAACTGAGGCCTAAGAAGTGACCTGTTAGCTTTATACAGCTAGGAAGCAAAAGGGCTGAGACAGGAATCTTCTGTGTCCTGGGACAATAATCACCTATATTAAGACAACAGATGCCTCAGGATTTTATTAGACACTGCCTAAGCCCTAATGAGTTATTAAATTTATAAACAGAAACTACCTGGACAACTCGAAAAGACATTCTTCTTTTTATTATATCAAAAGAGGTTCTCCCCTTGAACAACCTACATGCAAGATTAATTTGATTCCATGGCCTGCTTTTGAAACAAACTGGCATGATATCAGAGAAATAATTCATTTAGCCTTCTTTAAAAATGGAAATTTTTTTCTTGTTTTACAATGTTTCAATTCAAAAATCTAAAATAATTTGAATTTAGTTTTAATTTAGAATTCTTTATTAACATCCTGTTGCTTTTTATTTAAATCAATCCCCCAAACGCCATAAGGCATGAAAGTACTAACCAAGCCAAATAAAGCAGAAAAGAGATTTCTATGTATTTGCCTAAAGAGCATTAAATACATTTATGATTACATAATTCACTGTAATCATGATTACCTCTATAACATCTGTGTGGCAGCTTTTCTACAAAACACATTAAATTTGGTGGTTTACTTTACAAAAGAAATTGATTACTTCTACATAGCTATTATCCTAAAAATGAGTAAGTACGAAATAACCACATTATTTTTAATGAGTTTCTTTAAAAAACTTTTACTAGTCCCTCAACTTTCTTTAGTCTATTTGTTTCTATAGAAACCAAACTGGCAGTACCAGTACAGTGACTTATCCAGGAGGGAAACCTGCCAGTGCCTGTGACAGAATGTGTCGGCTCCTGCCCCTAAAGAACGGCAACACTCAAGAGTTTACAGAGCGACTTTAGAAATGTCACTGTTCACCAAAAATACTTCTTGCAGTCCAGAGCAGAAAGCTCATTTTTTAAAGCAGTAAGAGCTCTGTCCACAGGAGCAGATTCATCAACAGAGATCCATCTTTGTTCCCAGAAAGCCTGACTCTGAGCAAGAGCATGTCAAGCAGTGAGAGAAAATACAGCTGTGTCTGATTTCTTTGGGCTTTAAGCAATACACTCACTGTTCATCATTTTTCTACCTGTAAAATGTCATCATAACTCCTAACGAAATTGATAAACAAATCTGTTTATATTTCTTGGTTCTCCAAATGGAAAGTAACCTCTCTGGGAGAATACAAAGTCTTGTGTCAATCTTTTGCCTAACTCCTAGGGCTGGGATATTTGACATAAGATTTTCTGATTAACAGCATATAGTGAACATTTTAAGGTTGGAAAATGATAGGCACCAAATGCTAAGTATTGCTGATTTTGAAAACCTCCGTAATTTTTTTCTTTTAGGATGAAGATGCTTAATGCCAGTTATTTATTCTGTTTTGCTGGTATTTTTTTTTTCAGGATAACTAGAAGCAAACATACACATTCAGTTCACTTGAACATGCTTTTATTGTATATCCCATAGAATTCCAAGTCCCGTAATCAAAATTTATTTGAGCACATTCAATGTTAGATGTTAGGTAAAGCTAGAGGGGGCAGAAAATGCATTGTATGTGAGTGTGCTACATTTTGATTCCAGAATTTATTTGTGACTTTTCTAATGCTACTTATTTCACATTTTAGAAACTTGAGTTTTCATTCCTGAATTTACATTACTGACTTAGAAAGATACACACAAAGAACAAAAAGACTACAGCAAAAGTCCAGACCTAATAAAGGGTTAGACAATGATGTTCAAAGGATATTACAATGCATACATCTTCTCACTAAACCCAAGGCAGTTCCTAGATATACGGTAAGCTGGTGAAATGCCATCTTAAGGCCATCCATTTAGCTAATGATCTGCCTTGGTAAAATGGCACTTACAAACATATTTGTCAGCTGAACCTGGAGGATAGCTTGCCTTTTAAGAGCTTCCTGTGCGCCTGGCACAGCTGCATCTTCAATGTGAAGTGTGCCATTGAGATCTACCAAAACAGCTTTTAATGCACGGCGAACTGCCATCATTCATTCCCTAGGAGAGAGCAAATGAAATTAAAAATACAGCTTCAGAAACAATGGACAATTAAAAACTGATAACTCTTCAAAAATATCATTCACATCCAGAAAGATATTGCTTAGTGTTAAGCTGCTTGCCTTTGGAAAGAGAAATGTTTTTAAAAATCAAAAACTCAAAATTTGATCCATAAAACTTGTGTAATGCTTACTTTAAAAAGGTTGAATTACATCTATAGAAAAAGAAATGACATAAGAGATATTATTGCTTACTTTCAGGTTTCTTAAAGTAATTCTTTGATGAATAATTATTTTAAAACATGAGAATGATGTGTTTGTTCTGAAGAATGGGTGATAGAAGCACGACTTCAACAAGACCTTCCTCATCATGAGTTATGTATAATTAAAAATATTCTAATTGCCCATCTCCACTGCTATGTCCCCAAATGGCACATGTGGCTAAGGAGCTACCAGTATTTATGGGTCACCAAGGAAGAAATTTCAAGTTTCATGGCAATTTTAAAGTAAGGAGATATTTTCATTGCCTTACAATCTACAACTTTCCTTTTGCATATTTTCCATTTAGATAATTTCTATTGTGAGCTATAGCATCTATAGAACATAAGATAAATGTGGTTTAAAGATAATAAAGCGTAGGCAAGAATAGCATGGGAGCTAATGAAAAAGGATGGGATTGATTTCTACTTTTAAAAAACTAACCCATTTATTCAGTCATTTCTTTTTCTTATTTGGCTGTTTTTATAAGGAAGTATGTTACACATACCAAAAAGTAGAAAGGATATTACAAAAACCCCATTTCCCCATCATTCAGCTTCAGAAATGAGGCAGATAAAGCTGGGGTCTTCCCTATACCTCCTCTCACGCACTGCCATTCTTTCCCTTCCCACAGTAGCCACCCTCCTGACTTTTATATATTCAAAGCTTTATACTAAGGATACTTGGTGTACACTTGGCAACTTGCTTTATTACTCAACAGTATCTTTGTGAGATGTGTATATGCTACCTATGTAGTTACATTCATATATTTTCACTGCTGTATGGTATTCTATTGTATAAATACACCCTAAGTTATTTATCTGCTCTCCTAATCATGAACATTCAGGTAGTCTTATATACCACAAACTACATCTGTAAACACCCTTGCATACATCTCCTGGTGGACACACGCATGAGCATTTCTCTGGGGTCTTGCTGGGTCTTAAGGTGGACGCTCATCCTCACCCTATTGTTAAGTTGCCTTATTCATTTGGATCCTTATAGGGCAAATGTTTATTAAGCACTTACTATGTGTTTAGCTCTGGTATAACAGCAAAGCTAGAAGAGCCACATCCTTTAAAATCAGAAGCAGAGGGAAAGGATTAAAGTCGGTTAGAAAAAACCTGGGAGGTGGAAGCAGACAATTACCAAAGATTTGGGAGAAATGTTCTGGGAAGAGTTTTTTAGTAGTTTACGAAAGGAATCTTCCATTGGGACAGAAGATCTGTGGGAGGAAGACCTCTCCTGCCCAACTCTCTCTCTGAGATGCGTTTGAGGGTTTGCAGCCAGCAGTTATCAGGACTAGGGACTGGTCCAGTTCTGCCTCAAATTCATTATTTGTGGATGGCCAAGTTTACCCTCTCTGGGCCTGTGATTCTCCTTACACAGGAACAAAGGCAGGAGGAAGCTTTGAGCTTTACCTATTGCTTAGGAGTTCTGAGTTGGAAGAATCAAGGTGTGGCATGACTCCCCAAATCCCTAATTTTCTCCTTTTCGACATGGGTTTGCTAATCCCCTTAGGACCAACTTCCCAAGGCTGCCAGGAAAACTCCAGATCGAACTGTGCTATCCTTTGAAATAACTGTTTTCCCTTACATTCAGTCCTGTCAACTTAGAGGGATAGCAAAGATGACCCCTGATTTCTTCACAGCTTCTGGCTTTTAGCATTTCCGCTAAACATTGTCCCCAGACCCTGCTCCCATTCCAAGTCAGCCATCTCCCTCCAAACACAAAGAACAAACATACAAAATAAAACCACCGTCAACCTCAGAACAGAAGCAAACTGCTGGAAAGTACTGGCCAATGATTAGTATCACACTATACTCAACAATTTTTTTCTAAATAAATTAAACAACCACATGTTTAAGGTAAAACAAACTTTCAGACGGGAGAGTATTTTCATGACTTGAGGACAGGACAGGCTATTTAAAACTAGATGTAAAAGCAGAAACCATAAAGGAAAAGACAGATAAAATCAACTATGTTTCAACTATGTATAAACAGAATGTGAATGAAAATATTTAGAACCAGTGTTTATCATGTAAGAAAGGATAAGACTCCAGGAAATACAAACTATAATTATAAAGAAAAGGACAAATGACCAGAGAGAAAAATGGAGTAAGACCTCAACATACACTTTATGAAAGAACACAACTGAGCTCTGTCTCTCTGCTTCCCCTCTGCTAAGGGCTAAGAAAGGAATCTTCCGTTGGGACAGAACATGCTTTGCCCTTCTGCCATTATGTTTCTGCCTTGGAGCTGGCCATCATGGGCTGAATCATCTCACTGAAGCACAGAGCCTACTGGATGAATGCCCCTGTGTCCCAGTCAATAGGTCCAATGAAGGTCTTGGCTGATGGCCAGCACCAACCATCAATCACTAGATGTATATATGAGCTTCAGACGATTACAGCCCCAGCCATCAAACCACCAGCCCTAAGCAAGGTGGAGTTGAGCAGAGTCAAGCTATCCCTGCTGAGTACTGCCCAAACTGCAGACTCATGAGCAAAGGAAACAATAGCATTGTTTAAAGATAGCTTGGAGATGATTTGTTTGTCGGCAATAGAGAAGGACGGTGCTCTGGGTGATCCCTTAGCTTGCTCTGAGAATCCAGTGTCTGGATAACTGTGTGAGGATCTGGGGGAGGCCAGAGGGCCAGATCCTAATAGCAGTGATGGCTTTGCATTTTGGGCAAGTTCTTATTGGTTTAGAGCATCTCTCGGGGGAATGTGGGACAGAACAAATCTCATTAGTAAATAACATGAAGATGCTCAAAATTCACTCGTAATAAAGAGAAATGCATATTTAAAGCACAATGAGATCACCACACCAAACCAACAGGCGTGCAAAATTATTAAGTCTGAAAATACAACATATTGTCAACAGGAATTCACAGATCCTGTTACCATTATAAACATTTGGGAAATTAGTTTGGCAACGCTAATACTCTACAAGACAGCAATTCCACTCCCAGATATTACAAGTTTGAAGGACTCTCTCACTTAGTACCATGAGACAGGAACAAAACGTCCACAGCAATACTGCTGGTAAACAGCCAGAAACTGGACACAACACTAATGTCTACCAGCAACAGAATGGGTAAATAAATTGTGGTACATCCATGTATAGAATACCAAAAGCAATGGAAATGAATGAAGTAAATTTACACACATCATCTTAAACAACTCTCAGAAATATAGAATATGTCACAAAATGATTCACATGGTATGGTTTCCTATAATATTAAAAAATAGGGATGAACAGATAGGCAATAACATTAAAAAAAGAAGGAAATGAGTATCAAAAAGTTATGATAGTGACTTTCTCTGGGAGACAGGGAGCAAGTGCAAACCAGGAGGAGTACAAAGAGACCCTCTAAGGTCTGACAATGTTTTACATTTCAATCTTTATAGTGAGCGCATAGGTGTTTTTAATTTTACTATAATTATTAAAAATTACAGCTATAGATTAGATACTTTTGTATAGATGATATATATTTCACACAAAAAACAGTCTTATGTTTTAGTCAATCATTTCTATATTTACATAACTGTATTATAAAAATTAGTCTGGACAATTATTATACACTTGGCATAAAAAATTCCCACTCTCAAGTCATTGTGAATTTTAAGAAAAACCCTGATTCTACTTGTTTTTTATAATGTCTCTGCTGAAAAAGAAAAAAAAAAAAGTGCTGAGACAAAAAAAAAAAAGATATAGGAGCTTTAGTTAATCAAGTTTCAACTACAAAATCATCCCTTTTACAATAGTCCTTATGTTATTCTATTCATGATCTTTATTGTGACCTTGAAATCAAGGATTATATCAACAATGGCATCAACTGTTTCCTGCCTGAGTGGGGAAACAGCTTGCAAGTCAAAAGCCAAGACTGTTTCCAGGGTCTTCATTTGGATGTTTATCAGTTAAAGAGTTCTTCAATTTAAAATATGCTAATTGCACCACAAAAAAAGATGAACAAAATTAAGACATAGCACTGTTATTTCATATAAGGAGGAACATAAAATTGCTTTTCTCAAAACCCAACTTTTATGAAACACTTAATATTCAATAAAAACTTTTTTATTGAAACACCTAAAAGGTGCTATAAAATCACCCAAAAGTGAATAAAAGAACAAAATAGAAACAAGACTGAAAAATAACAGTAAGAATTATACTTTATTAAAATAAAGATCCAAACTGTCCAACTACTGCCAGGGAACTGTCCTAATAAATTCTGATAGTTTTAATCCTTACTAAAAGCATTCACATAGGCATAATGTTTCCAAAACATTAAAAAAAAAAAAAAGGCCTATGTTCTTTGTCAGTCCCAAAGATCATTCTTTTTAAACTCTAAAATGGCTCTTTTGAAACATCACATATTTGACAGTGATTGACCAAGACCTAGAACAAAACTCTGGTATACCACTCGAACTTCAAAATTCATTTACTTTTCTAGGTGATCTCATTAGCTCTCAACCATTTCCGCCATGATCTGTATTCTCAGCCAAACCATTGTTAATACTCATTACCTGAACCATGAATCAGTGTTTGGTAAAATATATAATTATGCTTCAGTATCCCCAGGGAATTGGTTCCAAAGTCAACAGAAAGCTCAAGTCCCATATATAAAGTGGTATATAGTATCTGCACACAACCTATGCACATCTTCCTGCATAATTTAAATCATCTCTTGACTACTTGTAATACTTAATACCATGTAAATAGTTGTTATATTGTTTAGGGAGTAATGACAAGAAAAAGTCTATAGGTATTCAGTACAGTTTTTTTTGTTTGTTTGTTTTGTTTTGCGGGGGGCGGGGAAGAATTTTGTTCTGTGGTCAACTGAATGTGTGGTTTCATAACCTGCAGATATGGAGGGTCATCTCTTAATTATAAAATATCAGTATTATCATCAAAAGAATTATAAAGGCTTCAAAGGTAGTCCATGTTTTTCATTTCTCTTGGGTCCACATCTACCATTTCCCATAGTTTGAATGAATTATATGGAACATCCCTTAGAAGAGCCATAAACAACTGATGGTACCTGCTCAATGCAAAGAAAAGCATATTCCCTTGCATCCCAAGAGGAACTCTTCCAAGTACTTCAGAGGACAGCTGTCCCTTGTATATCCCAAGGGCATCTTAATCCAACAAAGCTGCTTTCGTTTTCCTGCAATCTCTACGAACAAATGACAGCACCAGCAATTCAACGCCAAATCACTTCAGTCTTGAATCTACTTACTCTTCATCATCTTTACTAAAACTACCTCAGGTTTGAAATCATCTCTTGTCTAACCTGTCAACTTCTAAATGTTTTCTGTTTTCCATCTCCTATTTCCAGCCAGGAATCCATTCCCTGGAATGCAATAGTGTAGCAAAGTACAAGAACATGGGAGGTAAACTCCTGGGTATGAATCCTGACTCTCTAGCTATGTGAACTTGGGCAATTTCCTTAATCTCTCAGCCTGTTTCTTTATTGCTAACATAGAAAAACACCTCTAATAACTGAAAAGAGTATTATAGAAATTAATCCCTGTAAATTACTGTAACAGTGTTCCATGCTTAGAAAAGGGTGGGTTATGTTTTTGGCAGGTAGGGGAGGAAAAGCACATGATGATGTTTCAAGGGCTACAAAAATCACAGACTAAATGTAATGCAAGGTCTGAGAGCATTAGTACAACCTGAGAATTCCAGAGGACATCAATATAAATATGTTCAGTGGCATATAATTCAAAATTTGTGTAAATACTTAAGATAAAACAAGAAATTTTAAGAAAAATATTCTCTTGGGAGGTTGAAGCTCTTCAGAATATGCCTCCTAGATGCTCTAGGGAGTAAAAATTCTCTTTCCTTCCCTGTATGGTACACAAAAGCCTAGAATCACTGTAATCAGTAAATGTCGTGTTATTCAGTTACTCCCCAGTACACTCTTCCAGTCACTCCCTAATGCCCTCAGGCTAAAGTGTGAACAGCATACACTGGAGTACAGAGTCCTCTTCTCCAATTCACTTATCTACTTCCACACCCAGGTTCCATGGCACCGTAATTGGGGTCCACTTTATGCTCTGAGTTAAAAACCTTGCTGCTCAACCTTGGGTGACTTATTTTAAAACTGATTTTACTTTTTCTTCTTCCCCCTCCCCTTCCCTAGCAGTTGGGGAAAACAAGACTAACATTTTTCCCACCGTCCTTTGCTGCCTGGAAAGTGTCACTGCCCACAAGAATAAAGAAACTCCAAACCTGGGAACTGGAACAAAGGCTCTCTCAAGGATACTTGATGGACACTAATTAACTACATATCTACCGATAACATTTAGATCCCGGTCATTGTGTTTCTTTTAAAAAGCCCTGTGTTCCCACTGACAGGGAGACTCAGTCTCTGGGAGGCCCCGCCTTTCCTCTTTGCTAGCAAATCAATACATCTTTTTCTTTTTTTTTCAAACCTTTGTCATAGTTATTGGATTGACACCCGAGACTTTCGGGTATCTGCAGTGCACCTCCCCCATCAATGGACTTTTATCTGAAATCACTTTTACTCCCTAAATACTACCACTCCTACCCCACTCCATCCTCCTTTCCCTCTGGTCAATTCCTTTTCTTCTGGGTAGGGTTAGGTGCCGAAAATGGTCCCACTGTCAGCATCATTCTATCCTGGTTACCTGCCTAGTCCTCTCCTAAACTGTGAGCTCTGCGCAAAGGGACTATGTTGCCATTTCCACTGCTTCACTTAAACGCTCAATAAAAGTGGACTGAATTCATGAATCTAATCTTCGGAGCTGTAAGGACCTAAGACTAAGGATCCTCCAGTACGAACCAACATCGATACCCCGCGCCCCGTCCCCAATCGCCGTCTCCTGCGGGGAAGACGCTTCAAGCGCCGCCACTGCAGTCACCACCGAGTGGGAGACACCGCGCACTGCACGTGCCTGAACCGCGCACGCGCAGACAGCCGCCACCGAGGGGCTGCTGCCACCGGGTGTGACGTCCTCCCAGGTCGGGCGCGCAGTTTGGGTTGGGCCCGGCCTGGTGGAAGGGTAGTGGTCTAGAGACGCCGTCGGTATTTTCCCAACCCTGTCACAAGAAATGCCGTTTCCAACAGGCGTGCCGCCACCATTCCTAATTCCACTTCTTTCTCTTCCGTTCCGAGCAGCTCCTCACCCCCACTCCGCGTGCGGTCGTCAAGAGCCAACCCAGCCGCACAGTCCGAAGGGCACCGCAACCCGTCTCACGCGCCAGCAGCCGCCCAAGGGACACCGGACACTGGGCGCCGGCCGCGCCGGAAGTCCCGCCCCAGGCTCCTCCCATCCGGCTGGGGCTCTGGGCCTGAGACTCCCAATGCCGGGGGGGCTCCACCAAACCGCGCCCGGGGAAGAGGGGACGTTGTTTTAAGGGTCCGCTCCCGCAGGGGCGCGGCCGGTTGGGTCCGGATGCACCACGGAAAACAAAACCTCTGCCTTTGCTCAGGAGCCGTTTTCCATCTCACAGACCATTGCTAACCAAGTATTATTGGGTAACAGTCTCTGCTTGCTTCATTTCTTGTGCATTCCTGAGGGCTATCTCAGAACTCGCCTGCTAGACACTTTCCATGAAACATCCAGTGTCCAAGTTGTCATTTCCTCCTTTGCTACTTGAACAGCATCTGGCATTTATTGCTGTCTCCGTTACCCACCATCACAGGCAAGACACCAGCCATTCTATAACCTGGCTGGCAGCTTTCTCACCCTTCTGCTTTCTCTCCTCAGGCTTCACCTGCCTGTTCACAGGGGAGCAAGATTTCAGAGGTAAAACAGAAATTTGTGATACGTTAGATTGGGGGTAAGGGAGACGAAGGCTTTAAAATAATCTTTAGGTTGCAGGCTTGAGCAATCAAGTAAACTGTGGGGTCACTGACTAAATTATCTGGACTTAACTGCTTCCTCTTCAAAAGGCTTTTCTTGTCAAAGGGCAAGAGGAGCAATGAAAGGATGGGACCTCAAAAAGGAAAGGCTAAATTTGGAAAAGAGATGGGGCAAAAACCCCAAAGGAGTGGAGACATAAAGCAGTATATGAGCCGGGCATGGTGGCACGCTCCTGTAATCCCAGTGGCACAGGAGGCTGAGACAGGATGATTGTGAGTTCAAAGCCAGCCTCAGCAATGGCGAGGCACTAAGTAACTCAATGAGACCCTGTCTCTAAATAAAATACAAAATAGGGCTGGGGATGTGGCTCAGTGGTCAAGTGCCCCTGAATTCAATCCCCATTATCCTAAAAAGCAAAAACAAAACAGTATATGAACTACAGTAAAAACAGTATGATTCCAAAACTTATCTTGATCATTATTAATACCCTTGGACATAGTCCATGGCGTCCCAGTTCATTGCAAATAATGTTTTCATAACATGATATCTAATAAACAATTGGAGCAAGGGAATTTTTGGTAAAATAGTTATATTGTTGCATAACAAAAATATTTTGATAATAACCTTTAAACTAATAAATCAGTGAGAAAGTGATTTACTTCATCAAAACCACTTTACTTCGGGTGGACATCTCTTTATCTTTCACTGAAGATATCAAAGATTGGTCAAAAAAATTGGTCACAAATTTTTCCCCATATGTGGGTCCAGCTGCTGTTCAGAAAGCAAATTTAAAGATGAGGCAACCCTTAAATTACTGAGATCTTAGAAAGTCTGTTTGCATTGAGTGAAATGGTAAAAAGGTTTTGCTTGGCATTAGTAATATCCTATTATTTTTTTTACTATTCACATATATTGCTCTCTCTCATTTTGAGTGCATACACATATAAACCCAAGTGACTGCCTGTACCTATTGAACACAGACCACATTTTCTATTCCTGATAGATCTAAAGCTAGAATTAAAAAAAAAAAATACTTTTAGCCATATTTTTGAGAATTTAGAATTTTGGAGAATATCTTGAGAAGCTTGGAAGGAAGAGGGGGCTACACAGTGGGCCTTTGGAACCCAGCCCAACTTCAACTAAAAATGGGTCTGCCTTCATGTTTTAAATATTATAGTTATATTTTGGAATTTCTTAGTAAATCTGATTCTGCTGTTTATAACCAAAATTTGAAAACTGTACTTGATTAAGGATTAGGGTATAGATTTTATTATTATCTACAGAGTAGAGCCAAGGCTCTTCAAATAGTTCAGAGGCACAAAGACATAAGGCCTGAACACATAAAGACCACAAACATGGTATTTGGAGTTCAGAATGATCACAAATTTGTTAATCCTGAGATAAGGGGGAAGATGTAAGCAGGCAATAGGGCACTTAAGTTACAGTCTACTAAAATAAGATCCTATGGTTTCTGAATTCTAATTGCTCGGGAAAATCAGGACCACTACCTGAAAGTATGTTGATTTCCCTTTGGCCACATTAAAACTGGGATTGTATAAGTGGCCTCCAGAGGTGAAATATTTTGATGTCCAGTGCTTTACTTTCAACTACTTTGCTGCAGAATACTCAGACCCTGCCTTGCCATGATTGCTCCTCAGTGGAGTGAGGACTTGGGTAATATCCTGACACTAAATTAACAGGAAGGTGTGTTGTAATGTCTTACATGAAAAACAGCATCAGACCAAAGTCTCTTTTCTCTTTTAAATAAAATTTGTATGATTCATGGTATGTGGAAAATGGGAATCCCTTCAACTGATTTTTAAAAAATCTGTTAAGAGGCTCAAATTTGACTCATACACCAATTCTTTGTTAAGCTGAAAGAATATCACCTCTAAATATCAAATATTTTAGTTATTTATATGAAGTAAGTATCAACTAACATTCCTTGGTAGATTTTCTTGGTCCAGCTGCAGGGCCACATTCCAAACTAAAGATCATCCATCTCTAACTCAGGTGTCACCAATAGGTAATTCAATACCACCTGCTCTATGGAGCAGGTTTTGGAAATAACTTAAGTCATGGAATAATACCCATTAGACCTGGAGATTTATGCCAGCAATTCAGTTAATTCACCAAAGGAAAAAAATGGATTTTGAGTGTTTACTTTCATTAAGTCTACACTCAGCAAAGAACACTTAAGAGATATTACACACACACATACACACAAACAGATTAGTATAATTAATACTGACAGGCTTATGCTAAAATACAAAAACAAATGCTTGATTTGAAAATTCAACTTTATTTACAAAAGTTCTATCAACAAAGATGCCATTCCATCCCTTTAAAATAACTGATAATTTTCACAAAAACCATTTACATAGTTTAAACCTTTCTAAAAATAAAACCATATTATGGGATAAGCAAACAACCTTACAAGATGATTCAAGACATATAAACAAAAAATAAAAGACAACATCTAGCATGAATGCTCTATTGACAGAATTAAGAATTAAGAATCATACTTTTTAATGTGCTGCTCCACCGAGAAATGGAAACATGATAATATTCTGGGAGGTAAAGGTTTCACAATAAACAGTCTTCTTACATAGGATGGTTTAGTTGTGATTATTTAGGGTTGGTATTGCAGGCTAATATTTATGCTGATTTTATACAATAAGTCATCATCATTGTAAAAAGGGTACAGACATTTCTATACAGATTTTTCTACCAATGAAAATTCGGATACTGGTTTGATCTCATTATTCAGGCCAATTAATAAAATGCATAAAAAGAACTTGAGACCACAATCATCAGGTGACTTACAAAATTAGAATTTTCCCTAAAATCAAAGAGTATTATCCTTTATAGTATATATAAATTTTAATTCTTCATAACAAGACCATATAGACTATTTAACCAACAGTTTAAAATAAAATTATCCAAATTACTTATTTACCATTTACATGTGATAATTACTTAAAAATTCTTTAAATTTAATCTAGGGGGATAATTACTCTCACATCACAGCTAAGTCACGAGGAACTTCAAAACTTTGGGGAAAAAAATTCATCCCTGAGAAGTGAGAGAAAAACATCTAAAAACCCAAACAAAAAACCCAGAGAGAGAGTCTTGTACCCTTTAAACAATCTTTACCATAGCACAAATTGTTATTAATAGCCAGTAATCAGATGTATTTCAATCCTGGACAGCTACTACCTCTGGTGACTTGATCTTTCTGTAATTAAACTACAATCAGATAAATAGAAACTCTGGTTTTATTTTCAATTTTACATTTTTGTAAAGTGAAATATCAGCCTGCTAAGAAATGAATATTCTAGTAATGACTGAAATAATAACTTCACTGGCATCTCTTCTTCTGGGTCTCCATTTCTCTCATTGTTGTTCACCCAAATAATAAAAGCAGTACGATAGCAACTGAGTTTACTATTATCAATGGCACTGCAAAGGAAAAAAAGAAGTTCATTACTATAAAGAAACATCAGGAAAAAAATTGAGTAGCAGCAACTACTAAAAAGGAAAGAAGGAAATATAATATGTCATCATAATCATGTTGTAAATAGTTATAAAAGAACATTAGCAAATGCACCATATTATAAAACTTCAAGCTTGTGTAACTGTTTTTTCTCAGGCAACCTAATAAAGAAGCCAGTAACTTTCAAGAGTAAAACTGGGTTAGAGAGAAAATCAAAAAATCCTACTACAAAAAGGGTATGCAATAGTTATTCATACTCAGGAGCTTTGTTACTTAAACCACAAAATTAAAACTTCAAAATGCTCTTCAAGTCTTTCTTCTTACCTCGCATTACAGTTCTTACAGATCGAATCAGGTTCATTAGCTGAGATTTAATTCCTGGTTCCTCTCCGAATCCACCAATTCCCTGGTCCGTTCCCCAGCCAACTGTATAACATAAAGATGATTAACTATGTTAAAATTTATTATGGCTAGCCTTGAACCCTCATTAGCCATCTTTTAAAAGATTAGTTTGAAGCTGGGCGTGGTGGTGCACACCTGTAATTCCAGCAACTTGGGAGGCTGAGGAAGGAGGATCACAAATTCAAAACTAGCTTTAGCAATTAGCAAGGCCTTTTCTACATAAAACCTTGCAACTGAGAAAGACCCTGTCTCAAAATAAAATATAAAAGGACTAGGGATGTGGCTCAGTGGTTACGTGCCCCTGGGTTTCATCCCTGATACCAAAAATGTTTTAAATTTAACTTCTTTCTTTCAGACAACTGTTTCTCTTCCAAGTAGCTGAATGAGTATTCTTCACTATGTGGCAATGCTCTTTTTGTAATCTAAGTTCAAAGATGTAATACTGACCTTCAAGTACTTATAGCACATAAAAACTATTTCATGTTAGTCTTCCGAGTCATACATGCACATAAATGATACTATCAGTTGTTCCATCTTCCTAACTATGTAACTGCTACAGGAAAATATCCATGAGAAAGGGCAATGGGGTAATTTTCCAACTAGTTAATAGATTCACTCTTATAAACCTAATATAAAAGTTCTGCACAATATGAAAGCAGTAAGGTTCTGGTTAAATATGATGCATATAGACTTTATTCTTATCTTTTTTTAGAAGTTCTACAAATAAATAGCAATAAAGAAACAAAATAACAAGTCAGAGTCTCCAGGCAAGTGAAATCAATCAAAATCAGAAAAAGAGTGACTGATTTAAGCAAAGAACACTGAATCCTAACTCTGAGAGGAATACACAATGAAATAAACAAACAAACAAACAAACCCAAAAAAACCTAATATGACTCATTCTGAGAGCCCTGGAAAAGTGAGAAAACCCTAAAAATGTCAATGTGGGCACTGGGATAAAAATGAGATTCACTGAGAGTTTATGTCAGAGCTGTTACATTCTGTTTCCCCTTCCTCTTCTCTTGTATATTCAGCGGAGACCCTGCCAGACCCTGCCATGATTTCTCCTCAGTGGAGTGAGGACTTGGGTAATGTCCTGACACTAAATTAACATGAAGGTGTGTTGTAATGTTTTACATGAAAAATGGCATCAGGCCAAAGTCTCTTTTCTCTTTTAAAATTTTGTATGACTCATGGCATGTGAAAAATGGGAATGCCTTCAACTGATTTTTAAAAAATCTTTTTAGAGGCTCAAATTTGACTCATACACCAATTCTTTGTTAAGGTGAAAGAACATCATCTCTAAGTATCAAGTATTTTAGTTATTTATATAAAGTAAGTATAAACTAACATTCCTTGGTAGATTTTCTTGGTCCAGCTGCAGAGCCACATTCCAAACTAAAGATCATCCATCTCTAATTCAGGTGTCACCAACAAGTATTCAATACCACCTGCTCAATGGAGCAGGTTTTAGAAATAATTTAAGTCATGGAATAAATTTACCCATTAGACCTGGTGATTTATGCCAGCAATTCAGTTAATTAACCAAAGGGAAAAAAATGGATTTTGAGTGTTTACTTTCATTAAGTCTACACTCAGCAAAGAACACTTAAGAGATATTACACACACACACACACAAAAAAAAAAAAAAGATTAGTATAATTAATACTGACAGGCTTATGCTAAAATACAAAAACAAATGCTTGATTTGAAAATTCAACTTTATTTACAAAAGTTCTATCAACAAAGATGCCATTCCACCCCTTTAAAATAACTGATAATAACACAAAACAGAACATTCTGTTCCCCCTTCCTCTTCTCTTGTATATTCAGCAGAGATCAAAACAGAAGCTCTAGACCTTGAGTATCTAAGAAAGGTATACTATAGAAGAAAGTCTGAAGACTAAAGTGTTAAGACACTGCTTGACTCTCAGGTAAGTCTGAATGTATAAGACTCACTTTCTGCAGGCAAGGAGCTAGAAAATCACTCTAGAAATTGGACAGCTACCCAGAAAGAAAGGCTTCAGGTACTGACACTTGAGAGGTCTCACCTCAGTGAAATAGCCAACTTCTTTGTTCAGATTTTGGTGAGGTTCATCAGTAAACAAGTCCTGACCATACATGGAGCTTCCGACAAGTCTTCTATTGCCATACACTTAAAGGTAAACTCACAACTAAGAGGGAACCATTCTTAACATGCAAAGACAAAACAAACGGGGAAACAAAAAACAGAAAAGGAGACCAAGGAAGAGAGAATGAAGATGTAGAAGAAAACTTTAAAAAAGAATATCCTTAGAGAAAAACTACTATAACTAAGAAACAAAAATAAAATCCTGTAAAAAAAGCAACATTTGGGGATCAAGAAGCAGCTCTGGCTGTATTAGGATACGTAGTTCAAAAGAAGGGATTGAAAGATCAAGTAGAATAATACAAAGCAAAATTAAAGAAAATTAGAGCATTGATCAGTCAAAATAATCAAAGTTCCAGAAGACAGAAGAAAAAAACCAAAAACAACAATTAAAGAAACATTGACAGAAAATATTCCATAACTGAAGGACATGAATCTTTAGCCAAAAAGTTTCAATCAAAACACAAAACAATTTAAACAAACTCAAATTACTAAGATCTACCCTTTTAAGAATTCTCCCTACTGCTCTAGCTCACACAACTTTGACATTCTAAACTCTAGATGATTTACATTAATCTGAAGCACTTAGACCTTGAATCAAATAATAGCTTATGATATTTTAACCATTTGCTAGGCACTGAATTGGGTCTTACACTCCCCCTACACTTTTATGTTGAAACTCTAAACCTCAATTTGACTGTATTTGGTTATAGGGTCTTCAAAAAGGATAATCTAAGATGAAGTGAGGTCATAAGGGCGGGGTCCTAGTCCAATACATCTATAGTCTTACAGGAGAAAGACATCTCTGCCATGTAGGTGCTGACTACTGGCCAGGAGGAAGGCGTTCACCACAAGTGGACCATGCTTGGACCCTGATCCTGAACTCCCAGCCTTCAGAACTGTCAGAAAATAAATTTCTGGGTTATGATATTTTGTTATGGCAGGCAGAGCTGACCAATACACTGCTTAATATTTATTTTTAATTGTATGTAATCATATGTAACCTACGACTGGTTTTAGTAAATATTTGTCAAATTGATACCAAGCCCCACAAAACTCTAGTAAAGAACAATTTTTGCAGACATTAAAATCCACTGTTATTTTTTTTCTTATTAATGTTATTGTATAGAACTAGAAGAAACAATGCATTTCTGTGTACTATTACCAAAATACTAACTAAATTAGTTGTATAAATACATAGCATTTAAATCTGGAATTGCTAAAATATAATAATATAAAGTTACTTGGTTATTCAGAAAACACCCATTGATTGATAGAACTGTAAAGATAAAAGAATCCTTCTCAGTCTACTAGAGGAGGCAGAAAAGAAACTGCATTGGTGCTGTGGCCCATGAAGTTAGGTCAGAGATGGTCTGTGGAAGAGGGAATGCCAAGAAGTAGTCTTGAAAGAACAGGCTGAGGAGTTGCCAGTTAAAAAAGAGGGTAAGTCACTGTAGACAGAGAATGTAGTATGAGTAAAGGCTCAGCAGTGAGGAAGAGCATCATGGGAAGAATATTGCATGGCAAATATCAGGGAGGGGAAAAGAGGGGGAAAGAGTGAGGAAGGGACACCCTGTGGAGGGATTGTAAGTCACCCAAGGAGTCTGAATATTACATAGAAAACTATGGATACTAAGAACTCAGGAACTGCAGGCCACTGAAGAACATGCTCAGCTTTGCCTAGAAGATAGAACAAAGGAAGCAAAACTGGAGGCAGGGCAACCATTGAATAGGCTGCTACAGAAATCTAGGCAACAAGAGTTAAAAGCTCATATAAACAATATTTAATAAATACTTGAAATATTTTAAAATGTATTTAGATACCTCATAACAAGAGCTTATAAGCCACTGTGGTATTTTCCCTTAGTTCTAGGACCATGTTCAAATCACATGCTCAGGCAAATATTTCTATGCTTCCTCTGGGCAAAAGTGGAAATATGGAAGTTCTCACCTAGGGGCACAAATCTCAATCACCTGAAGAAATTTTGGAAAAGACACAGTGCTGAACTTGGCTTCTTGAACAAAGGTTTGGAGTAAGGCCTGGCATTATATTTTTTAAATGTACCTCTAATGATTCTGCATATACTTCCAGGTGGAACAATTGGTTTATTGGGACAATGGCTTTGAATATATGATTGAGGCTATTCTAGAAAATCTGAGATGCTATGGACATCACACAAATCCATGCTTTCCTAAATCAGTGGTGGGAAAGGAATGGAATGAATTAATGCACATGTCTTATATATCAACCCCATTTAACTTAGAACTTGATCATATCCAACTAGCTCATGTATCATTTTGTAATAGTACTTCATATATTCTTGACAGATGTCCCTCATCAGACTCATGAAGTACTAGTATTTCCCTTTGGAACTGTTTTTGGGATCCTTGTTGAAATGACCATAAGTGTAACAAGTTAATTTTGGAAACTGAATTCTATTTCATTGATTTGTATGTCTATTCTTATGCCAATGCCACACTGTTTTGATTACTATAGTTGTAGTAAGCTTTCAAATCAGAAAGTTTGAGTGCTCTAACTTTGTTCTTCTCTTTTAAGATTGTTTTGGCTATTTGGGTTCCATTACATTTCCTTTGCGATCAACTTGTCAGTTTATTCAAAAAAGCTAATTGGGATTTTTGACAGACACAGCATTAAATCTGTAATAAGAACTATCATTTCAACAAGATTATATCTTCTGATCGACACATGGGATGATAAATTTGTTCTATTTAGTTATATATGACAGTAAAATGCATTTTGACACAATATACATAAATGGAAGATAATTTCTAATTCTTCTGATTGTACATGATGTGGAGTTTCATAGGTTGTGTAATCATATATGCATATAGCGTAATAATGTCTGATTCATTCCACTATCATTCCTACCCTCATACCCCCTCCCCTCCCTTCACTCTCCTCTGTTTAAGCCAATGTCCCTCTATTCTTCCCTAGACTCTCCCCTTATTACGAATTAGCATTCATACATACAACAGAAAACATTCAGCCTTTGGTTCTTTGGGATTGGCTTATTTTGCTTAGCATGATATTCTCTATTTCCATCCATTTACTGGCAAAGGCCATAATTTCCTTCTTCTTTAAGGCTAAGTAATATTCCATTATGTATATATACCACAATTTCTTTATCTATTCATCTGTTGAAGGGCACCTAAGTTGGTTCCATAACTTAACTATTGTGAATTGAGCTACTATAAACATTTATGTGGCCATGTCACTATAGTATGCTGATTTTAAGTCCTTTGGGTATATGCTGAGGAGTGGAATAACTGGTTAAATGGTGGTTCCTTTCCAAGTTTTCTGAGGAATCTTCATACTGCTTTCATAGTGAATGCACCAATCTGCAGTCCCACCAGCAATGTATGAGTGTACCTTCTCCCCCACATCCTCACCAGTATTTATTGTTCTTTGTATTCTTGATAATTGCCATTCTGAATGGAGGGAGATGGAATCTCAGTGAGGTTTTTATTTGCATTTCTCTAACTGCTAGAGATGTTGCCCTTTTTTTCATGTATTTGTTGATTGATTACATTTCTTCTTTTGTGAAGTGTCTGTTCAGTTCCTTAGCCCATTCATTAATTGGGTTATTTTTTGGTGTTAAATTTTTTTAGTTCTTTATATATCATGGAGATTAATGCTGTATCTGAGGTATGCGTGGTAAAGATTTTTTCCCCATTCTGTGGGCTCTCTTCATGTTATTGTTTCCTTTGCTGTGAAGAAACTTTTTAATTTGATTCCAACACAGTTATTCTTGGAAAAAAATCTCTTTTAATTTCTTTTAAAAATGCCCTGCAGTTTTCATGAGATTTGTATTTTTGTCAAATTTATTCCTAAGTATTTTATCTTTTTGATATTATAAATGAAATTGTTTCCTTAATTTCATTTTCAATTGTTCATGTATAGAAAGACAACTGATTTTTATATACTATTCTATCCTACAATCTTATCAAATTTATTAGCCTAATAACTTTCTAGTAGATTCTTCAGGATTTTCCATACATATAAGACTATATCATCTGTAAGCAGAGGCAGTTTATCTTTTCAACCTCATAATACGGGCCTCTTCATTTCTTTTTTCTTGTCTGGAATCTCCAGTACGATGCTAAGTAGAAACGGCAATAAAGGATATCCTCGTCTTATTCCTGATCAGAAGAGCATTCAGTCTTTTATCAGTATATATGATATTAAACATAGCCTCTCAGAGAGGCTCTACATCTAATTGAGGAGATTAGAGCATTGTCTTTTATCAGTATATATGATATTAAACATAAGCCTCTCAGAGAGGCTCTACATCTAATTGAGGAGATTCCCACCTATTTCTAGTTTGATAAATACTATCATGGATGATAATTGGATTTTATCAATTGCGTCTTCTGTATCTATTGTAATAACCATATTATTTTGGTTAATTTAATAATATTTTTATTTTAGTAACATTACATATATATTATTTAGTTTTCAAAGGCTGAACTAATCTTGTGTTCCTGGGAAAAATTGTACTTGGTCCTGGTGAATAATCATACAGTGCAAGATTTAATATGCCAGTATTTTGTTGAAAATGTTTGCATTTATATTCGTACTTTGTGATGTCTTTGTTTTTCAAATGAAACTATTACTATCCTCATGATATAAATTTGAAAATGTTTGTTCCTCTCCATTTTTTGAAATAACTTGTGAAAATTTGTTATTAAGTCTTCTTTAAATGTTTGGTAGAATGAAGCATTGAAGACTGGACATTTTTATGGAAAGTTTTTAAATTATTAGTTTCATCTCTTTTAGATCTATTCAGATTTGCTATTTCTTAAGTCAGTTTCAATCTTTCTCAGAATCTGTCAATTTCTTTAAAATTATTTATTTTGTTGGCATATAGCTGTCCTCTTCATTTGTCTAAGGTCAGTAAAGATGCCCCTTCTCTCCTGATTTTAGTAATTTTAATCTTTTTTATTTTTTCTATTGGTCAGTCTAGCTAAAGGCTTATCAAATTTGTTCATCCTTTTAAGGAACTAGTTTTTGTATTCTATTATTTTTCCACTTTATTTCATTAATTTTCACTGTATTATTATTATTATTATTTTGCTTAAGGGGGGGTGTGGTCAGTGAGGAGAACAGGTTGAGACTCAATTGCCAGAGACTGTCACTGTTCTGAGATTTAATAAATGTTTTTAAAGGTTCTTCAGTTGATGTATGCTCTTATGAGAATTCCCAAAAGCTTTGAGTGTTTAGTTTTTGTGTTAGTTTTTCATCACTGTGACTAAAATACCTGACAAGAACAATTTAGAGGAGAAAGTTTATTTTAGCTCGTGGTTTCAGTTCATGGTCAGCTGGCTCCATGGCAGAAACATTAGGATGGAAGGGGATGGTGGAGGAAAGCTATACAACTCATGGCAGCCAGGGGCAAGAGGGAGATGGAGAGGCACGGGACAAGACACAGTCCCCAAGGGCATGCCTCTAGTGATTTATTCTTCAATGATGCCTGCTTGCCTATAGTTTCCACCTCCTCCCAATAGTCTATTCAAATTATTAGTCTATCAAATGAACTAATGAGGTTACAGCTCTCATGATCTAGTCACTTCCCTAAAACCACACCTCTGGACATTGTGGCATTAGGGACCAAATCTTCAGCACATGAGCTTTTGGGAGACCTTCCAGACCCAAACCATAACAATTTAAAAATTATTTTTTCCAGTTATAGCTATTTCATTAGAAAGTAGGCCCAAGTAGGTCCATCATGTTCAAAGTGCTCTCCATTGAGAATAGTTTTCACATTTTTACTTTTGGGGGGGCAAATTGTTTTTACTTTGTATAATACATACATTTTCCAACTATGCACAATTAGCTAAATGAATCCTACAGACATCTTACTAGCAAATGAAGTAAGGTACAAATACGTACAATAAATATGTATATGCAAAGCAGATCAAACTAAATTATATTATTTAGGACATTGCAAACATAGGATAAAATCCAGCAGGTATTGTAAAAGTCATGATACTGATTAGCTCTAGAAGAGTCATCAGAGGTTGTAATACACTTTGGGGGCTTTTCCCCTTCATAAATTTTACTGGTGCATTATATTGTATGTAGTGGTGGGATTCAGTGTTATATATTCATACATGTATACAATATAATGAGACCAATTTTCCACATTTTTAAGTGTTTAAAATAAATAAATACATATTTATAGATACATATACTTACATATGTGTATGTGTCTCAATTTTGCCTCTTGTCCTCCAAAGCTTAAAATATTTATAATGTGACCCTTTAAGAAAAATTTTGCTTTCTTTTAGCTTTGTTTTACCTTTCCCATTTAGATTCACAAGAGTCATTTATTTCTTTGGAGGTATCCATTTAACCCAGAATCATTTATTGAAAGGGCCATCTTTATAATATATTAGACACCAGCTCTACTTACATTCCTCTCCACTATATCACCTTTATCATAAAGTGTCGGTAAAAAATGAATCTGAATTTGGACTCTCTAGCTTGTTTCATTGTTCTACTTGTCCAAAAAACTTTCAATAAATTCCCTTCTGCTCTATCAGTCAGAAATCAGTTTCTTTGCATGCAACCAAGAACCCTAACAGAAATGAGTAATTTCAGAATTTTATCCTTGTATCTGTAAGGTCACCTTCATTCCAACTATTTCAAATTACTATTCAGTACTGAAAATCCCTAAACAGAAGTCCTGCATAGACATCCTTCTGAGTACCAGACTTGTATATTCAAATGCCTTCAAGACATCTTGACTTGAAAGTCTTAAAGGTACCATGAACTAGACTAATTCCTATTCTTATTCAGGACTCAGCTTTAAATGGAATAACACTGTTCTTATTTATCCAGTTTACATTCCTATGTGTTTGTACCCAGTTTGCTTCTTTCAAAGCATTTTTCCCAGACACAATGATCCATTTCTGTCATTATTTTAACATCTATCTCTCCATTAGGCTGAAAGCTAGAGACAACAGGGATACTGTGCTACCTTCACTTCTATTTCCCTTTCACCTAGCTGACAGTAATTGGCCATTTGCTGGAAGTTTTTCTTCTGCTATCAAATCCAGGAAACTTCCCTTTTTTGGCTAATTCTTCCTATCTCTTATCAATGAAGGAAGTACCCTAGTTCCTACTTAATGCCATCTACTCTGCCTGTGACTTAGATCCATCCCTCTTCTACCTTTTCAGAATCCTTCCCTTTCTTTGATGTTTTACTTTATTCTCACCACCAGATCTTCCACTGGCAATTCTTTCTTTACTTTTAATTTTGAAGGTTTTAGAACATTTATTACTCAATTTAACAACTTCACTTTTGGGGGGCGGGGTACTGGGGATTAAACTCGGGGGCACTCAGCCACTGAGCCACATCCCCAGCTCTATTTTGAATTTTATTTAGAGACAGGGGCTCACTGAGTTGCTTAGTGCCTCACTATTGCTGAGGTTGGCTTAGAACTCTCAATCCTCCTGCCTCAGCCTCCAGAGCCACTGGGATTACAGGTATGTGCCCCCTATGCCTGGCCAACTGTTCACTTTTTGAAATATATACTTCAGTTTTTCTCTGCTTAGGTACTTGGAATATTTCAGTATGCATGTTGAAAACTAAGGACATTTCCCTACATAACACCATCATCATACTAAAAAAATTTACAGTAATCCCTTAACGTCATCTAGTACTTAGGCCATATTCAAATCTCACCAAACATTCCTGAAATGACTTTTACAGTCAATATTTTTGAATATTGACTAGGATTACACATTGCTTAAGAATTTCTCCCGGGGCTGGGGATGTGGCTCAAGCAGTAGCGTGCTGGCCTGGCATGCATGCAGCCTGGGTTCGATCCCCAGCACCACATACAAATAAAGATGTGTGTCTGCCGAAAACTAAAAAAATAAATATTAAAAAAAATTCTCTCTCTCTCTTAAAAAAAAAAAAAAAAGAATTTCTCCCTTATAAAACACATTCATATTCTCTCTCTCTCTCTCTCTCTCTCTCTCTCTCTCTCTCTCGTTTATCTCTTTTGCCTCATTGGTCACCCCTGCTATCTCCCACTTCTTCCAAGCACTGACCTGTTGAAAAGAGCTGGATAGTTCTCATTGTCACTGCTGAAACATCTCTAGCTCTTCCTGCATAAAAGCAAATTGAACCACCACCACAATATACCCTCCCTCAAGCTATCTTTTCTTCTTCCTTCCAACTTAATGATAACATTGGATAATCTTGCTGCCTCCATTTTATTACTTTCCACTTACTTCTTAGCCCATTCCCATCTGGATTTTACCCACTGCTATAACTTAAAAACCATCAATGATCCCAATTACTCCGAATCCTTGGGATGCTTTTCAATACTTATCAAACTTGGCACCTCAGCAACATTGAACCATGCTACTATCCCTCCTTCTTCATACCTTCTTTTGACTTCGCTGAAACCCCAGTTTTAGGTTTTCCTGGTTCTCTGTCACTAATTCCTCAAATCAGCATTTTACCTCTGTTCAACACTAAATACTAGAGGAGATTCTAGGATTGTCCTGAGCATGGATTATTTTTGTACTCTACTCCTTCCTTGAATAATTTTATCTATTCACATGGCTTGTTTATCATCTGTGCTTGACAAACTCAAATTTCAGTCTCCCCCTCTGGCTTATGTTTTATTTTATGGACTTAAACCCAATGTCTATGCTATATCTCTATTTGCATATCTCACAGAAACCTGAAACTCAGGCAGTCCAAAACTTATTTCATTATCCTTTACCTCCTTAACCACTCCACAACCCCCAATTTTCTTCCAATACTTTCTAACAATGAAGGTACTATCCTTAATTCAGTAGCTTAAGCCAGAAAACTAAGAGACATCTTTGACTTTATCCTTTCTCTCTCATTCTCAATGTCCAACAGTATGTTCTGCCTTTTTTTTTTTAAATATTTTAAAATATCTCTTGATCTGTATTGATCTCTAAGGGCTACCTGTAACAAAGTACCACAAACTTAAGCTTACCACAACAGAAATTTTTCTTTTTAGAAGCCCCAAAGTCCAAAATCAAGGTGCCAACAGGACTGGTTTGCCTCTGGGAGCTCTGGGGATAATCGCATCCTCCCTCTCTCCTTACACCTGGTAGTTTTGGAAATCTTGGGGTTCCTTGACTTGTAGCCACATCACTTTAACCTCTGTCTCTGTTGTCACATGGTCTTTTTCCCTTTGTGTGTGTTTGTGAGCCTCTGTATCTCACTCTCCTTATAAAGACACCAATCATTGGATCTAGGGCTCCATACCTAACCCAGTAAGACCTTATCTTAATTTGATTACATCAGCAAAGATCCTGTTTCCAAATAAGGTCACAGCCACAGATACCAATGCTTAGGTCTTCAACATGTCTTCTTGAGACATAACATGATCACACATTCTTTTCTGTGCAGTACAGTGGTAAAGAGATGGACTCTGAAGTCAGAATGCTTATTTCCACCATTTTCTACCTGTGTGATCTTAAGTTTTTCCTCTGTGCTTCAGGTTTCCCATGTGTACTGCAGGAATGAAAACAATGACTGTCTCAGAACTGCTGTGGGGGTTACACAAATAAGTAAAGTACTTGGTACAGATCCTGCACATAATTACTGCTACATTAAGTATCTGTTCTTGTTATGTTTGTACCCCTCCATGTCTACTTGTGCTATTTGGAAGGGTTCTTCCCACATCCAGCCTTCTGCATTCTAATCTTTCCTCACACTGTGGCTGGAGGGATAGTCAAAAACAAAAATCTGGTCATGAGTTTCACTGCCTTGCTTAAGACTGTTTCTACCTGCCTCAGCATTTTCACACCAGCTCTACATCTGCATACAGCTCTCCTTCCTCTCAACTTCTTCCAACCCTTCTGGTTCACCTAGTTAAGGTTTACTCATTAGATTTCAGGCCAGATACATTTCCTCCAAGAAGTTTTTCCAAATTCACAAATTACTATCAACCTGCACGCCTCTTTAGTCTGCATACTTGATACTCATTCGTCTTTATTTAGATTAAATTCCACTAGAAAGGCAGGGTTGTCGGCTGTAATTTCAGCTCCAACTACATGGGCCTGGCACAATTTATGGTCAATAAATCTCTTCTTGAGTCATAAGTGAAATGAATCAATCTTGGCCGTGCTTTTGAGTTTCAATGATTTACACGTTGTATACAGTCACAAATGATTCACATAGTGCAGTATCCTGTCTCAATTTTGCCTGTCCAGGCTGGCATGGAGATGGCTTGATTGTGAGGTTCCTGCAGCTGTACTGAATAACTTCTTGGAACGTGGGTAGCTGGAAGTCCTGATAACTCCAACACTTTCCCTTGCTTATTATCCCAAAGCCCAGTCCACCCTCCCAATAAGCAAAGCTCCAACATGAGCCACACCCACTCCTCCATCCCCAACTCTTGATCAAAACTCAGACCCCAGCTTTTCGACCATTAAAATCGGTCGGTCACAGGGAATTGCAATTACTGAACTAAACTAATGGCAGGCAGGGGCGTCCCGGCCACACTTCGGTACCCCCTCCCAGCCCTGACCCTGGACCCCGCGGGGGTCTGTTCAACGTTCACTGGTTGTTGAGCTCAGCGCTGGTGAGAAGAACCCTCCAAAGAAGCCGACCCCTTGCCTCGAGCAGCGCCCAGGGCCGCTGCCGGTCCCGAACCGGGTTGCCCCGCACGTCGTCGGCTCGAGTCCGCCGCCCCACAACCCGAGCCCCGCGATGACTCACTGTTTTTAAGGAAGCGCTCCTCGTGCAGCACGGCGATGGCGTTGACACACAGCAGGGCTGCCTGAAGTAGTGAATACAGGGTAAAGGCCATAGTCACCGGGAGCCTTCACGAGGCCCAACTGAATCCTCTCCCGCCGCCGCAGCGGACGTGGCACCGCCACCACCCCCGCTCTCCTACGGGAACCCGTGGGGCCCAAAACGCGCTCTCCGCAAAGCTCCGCCCCCGTGTGGCTAAGAACCGTCCACGTTTACGTCACAGGGCGCGACCGCTTGTGGCTCTTGAACGCGTGGAATGTGGCTGGTCCCTCTTGAGAGGGACCACAAGTTTAAGATTTCAAAGACTTAGAGCGAAAACAAAAATGGAGGATATCTCATAATTTTGTAATGTTGATTATATGTTGAAATGACATCAAAAATATAGGGAGGTAAATAAAATATTTTGCTAATTTTACCACCTATTTTCACTTTTTATACGTTTTATCTGTGAGTGCATATCAATGACATATGAAGCTTGCGTTATGTTTCTACTGAACAATGCTGACCCAGATGTTCCCAAGAGCTACATGAGATGTTCATATTTTACCAAAGAGGAAATAGAGGCTTTGACAACATTTTTTAAAAATTAAAAATAAATGTTGAGAATGTAGGTCAGTAGTGCAACATTTGCCTAGCTTGTGCAAGGCCCTTGGTTGACTCCTAGCATGGCAATGAATGAATGAATGAATGAATGACTACAACATTATTCAGTGAAAGATATCCTCTCCTTGACCAAACTCTAGCTAGAGTCCTCTAAACCTTTTTCTGGACTGGGTCTCCATCTTGGCTTAGAACTATATAATCTCAACACAAGTTATTTCATCCACCCACTTTCTGTCACAACACATGAACAGTTTTAACAGTTTCTAACAGTTCAATGCTGCATTCCCTCTTTAATGTGCTTGCCTGATAAAGCTCAAGGTTGCCCCCCCAAAAAAAATTGTTATAGGCTACACCTAAGGATAGGCCTCTGATCACCCTTTCTTATTGCACTTACTGAAAGAGGCTTACACTTGTGAATCAATCTTTCTTTTAGATGTATCTGTACCTTCTATAACTCGGGAACTCTTTTCAAGGACCTGAAAAACATGCCTTTAAAATGTAACCACCAGAAAGGACAGGGCTTCTGTCTCCCTATCTCTCTGGGAGGATAGGATCCTAACTTCAATAACTGCCGGATAGCAGACAGAGCTGACCTAATTGCATTTACATTGACCAGCCCTTTGAAATATTTCACTTGCCTGACTATTGAGTCCTACTTGTCCCCCTTCCTTATTACCTCCTAAACCAACACCCAAACAGTTAGTCGCAGTATCCACGCCTGTAATTACAGTGGCTTGGGAGACTGAGGCAGGAGGATCATGAGTTCAAAGACAGTTTCAAAACTTATCGAGGCCCTAAGTCTCTCAGCAAGACCCTGTCTCTAAACAACCTATAAAAAAGGGCTGGGTATGTGGCTCAGTGGTTAAACACCCTTGGATTCAATTCCTGGTATCAAAACAACAACAAACTCCAGTCACCTCTGGAGAGTTCAATCCACACTGAGCCCTCCAATAGTATATTACTGATTAAAATATGCCCTTATCATTCTAATTTCCAGCTTTGTCTTTGACAGCCTAGTAAGAGACTGAGTTACTTTAGTTTAAATTCCATAGATTGTTTGAGAGCAAATATGTAATCACTTCCTGAAGATGATTCCTAAGGCTCCCTAAGAGAGTAGAGGGGAAAAATACCACATTCAATTCCAGACTTTGGAAGCCTGTGTGTTGATAGTGCTGGAAGAGAACCTGAATGAACAAGGAATAATTAAACTCCCAAGAAGAAATTAGGTTTAAATAGGCCAACTAGTTAGGAAGAAGAGATGTATTATTTCCCACAGATGTAAATAAACATTTGCTCCAAAATCTAGTCCAAAGTGCAAGTCAGGTAGATAGATACATGAAGATAAAATAAAGGAAACAAAAGATACAGTAGGATGCCAACAAATCCTCCAGTTTTTCAAGGACCCTATAACTCCAGACACTGACGATGGTGAAGTTCTTAGTCTGTTAAGCCAACTATCACAAAATACCAGAGACTGGATATCCAATAGGCATGGATTTCTCCCAGTTTTAGAGGCTGGAGGTCTGAGATCAGCTTCTGGTAAAGGCTTTTTCCCTGTGCTGGCTGCTTCATTTTATCCTCACAAGGTGTAGAGGAAGCAAGCTCTCTTGGGACTCTGTGAACACTGGCTCCACCATCACAACCTCATCTCATCCTAGTTATCTCCTAAAAACTGAACCCTGTAATACCATACTATTGGGGGCAAGGGTTTCAACCTGTGGATTTTTGCAGGCACACAATCATTGAATCCACAATAGTGAAGAAAAGTTATTTCTGAATGGCCACTCTAGGATGTCTACATTGGGATGAGTAAAGGGAAGGATAGCCAGGGAAACTTGTCTAGAAGTTTTCATTGTGTGCCGCAGTCCGGCTGCAGCAAAATAACCGGGCGGGGGGGGGGGGGTGATGAACAACTTGTGTGGATTGATACAGCAGGAGTGGAAGCCCTTTATTGTAGGACAGGAGTGTTATTTATACATTCCACACAGCTTATCTAATTAACATAAACTCGATACAGCAGTCAACCAATAAGGAATCTCCACACTTAATGGCTCGCTGGCGTTACTTCACAAACCGCTCCCTCTGGCAAAATGCCAGGCGCCATCCTGACTTGTTTACAGACTCTAACAATTATGCAATAATAATTTTTACGTGGTGAAGAGCATTAAAGGGGGGGGGGTTATAGTTTGTCCCTGCCCAAACATGTTGAGGCTTGGTTCCCATGTAACCATGTTAAGAAGTGGTGGTATGTTTGTAAGGTAATTAGGGGGCTTTATCCTCATTAAGGTGTTAATGTAGTTTCTGTGAAAATGAAGTAGTTAATCACAAGATCTGGATGCTATAAAGTGAATTCACCTTTCCTTGATTCTCTCTTACCTTTCTTCTGCATGTGACTGCTTGCTCTTTTACACCAAGAGGCTATCATCAGAAGCTAAGCAGATGTCAGCATGATGCTCTTGGACTTCCAGAACCTTGAGCTTTAAAACCTCTTTTCTTTACAAATTAATCAGTCTCCATTATTTTGTTACAGTAACAGAAAATAGGTGACAGCTAGAGATTACAATATGGATGGAGTGGAGGCAGGAGTAGAATCTCCCACAGTTATCCCTTACGCTGACATTGGGTTACAAGTCACATGATCTGATTTTCTTATTGTGAAAAGAATCAGGTTAACCTCTTTGAACTTCTGTTATTTCATCTATAAAATTAGATGATTACCATATCTGAAGCCCCTTCAAGCTCAAAAAAAATCTCTGGATCTAGCAAAAGCAGCTTATAAGATAGTGTACATGTGCTAATATCAGGGTATCTGATTCATTATTTTTCAAAAGTCTAGGCTTGTAGCCTAAGTTGTAACAGATTATATACTTTAAAAGTATTGTTCTTCTGATGCCTTGACTTCTAAAGACATTCAAAAGCCTGAAGATCTTATCATATATTTATAAGATAGCTATCACAGAAGAAAACGCTGCTTCAAAACAAAACAAAAAAATAGGTAAAATTCATATTCTGAATCTTAGAAGCTTAAAACAAAATCTAATGGTTGTGGCTCATTTAAAATTAGAACTTGCTACTTCACACTGAGCTTCTGATGTCTGTTTAATAAGGATTCAAGCATTCCTGCTAGTTATCCTATGAGATACTTCCGTTGGGGATGAACTTTGTTCTTCTAAATTTAGATACAGATGTCTCCTTATCTTTTTTTTTCCTTCGAGGTGTTTCATTTGGGTTTGTTTCGTTTTTTCTCTCTGGGATGATAGATGGCCCATTTTGGCATTTTAGGCCATCTTGACGTAGACATTCTTTTTAACTATTCATATGGAATCAGTGTTTTAATTGCTTTAACAGAATCAAAGAACTGATGCCTTCAATAACCAACTGGTTCCTTTAGGTAAGGGAGAGCAATGGTTACTATTAGGTCGAGGATCTTCACATTTGGCCTCTGATTAACCTTTTAGAGTTAAAATGCTCCGGGACTCAGTCCCTTATACATTTTGAGAGATTATATTTTTGAACACAAATTTTTTACCCTTTCCACTGTCAATGTCTTTTACTTATAACTTTGCTACTTTTTAACTTACAACTTTGGTTCAGCTATAAGACTGGCTTTGGCCAACAAAATGAGGTGAAAGTGATAATATGTCAGTTCTGAGATGACATCTCAAAAGGTCTTACGTGTTTCTTATATTTTCATTAAAAAAAAAAAAGAAGAAGCAGCTTGGGTTAGCTCACTAGCTTCAGGAGAGGCTTGTTAAGCAGATCCAGATCACCATAGCTCCGCCCCGCCTAGACCAATCAATACTCATTCAATCACAGATCCATGAGAATAAGTGCTTATTGTTTTAAGTCACTCAATTTTAGTGCTGTTGGTTCTGCAGTGCTTTAGAAGCAGCAGACTCTTCTGGCTCTATAGTCATTCACTTTATTTTAATTTAGTCTAATGGCCTAAAACATTGATATCCCTTGAAGATTCCCAATTCATGTCTCCTGCTCAGAACTCACTCAGGAGCTCTTGGCGGATGTTTCCAGCTCACTACCACTTGAGTGCCTAATCGATATTTCGAACTTATCTTGCCCAAAACTGAACTCCAGATTTTACTTCTGAAACCTACTTCTTCTATTTCAGTTAATGGTGACTCCAGTGGTTCAGGGGGAAATTATTTGAATCATCATTGGTTCTTTTTCTCTCACCCTCCACATATCATCCACCAGCAAATCCTGTTAACTTTCACTTCAACACATGCTATGGTTTCAGTGTTCTTTCCAAAACTCATGTTGACATTTAATTGCCCTTGTAACAACAGTAGAAGCAGCAACCCTTAAGAAGTGATTACGCCATGGGGCTGTGCCCTCATAAATGGATTGATGTGTTATCTCTGGAGCAGGTTCATTGTCAAAGAGTAAGTTCGGCAGGCTGTCTTGCTCTCTTACCTTGTCTTTGCCCTTTTGCCATGGGATAACGCAGCAAGATGTCCCTAACCAGTGGCTGGTCCCTCAATCTTAGACTTCCTATCTTCCAGAATTATGAGGCAATCCATTTATTTTCTTTTTAATTTTTTTCTATTTGTTCTTTTTAGTTATACATGACAGTAGGGTGTATTTGGACATATCATACATTCATGGAGTATAACTTCCCATTTTTGTGGTTGTACATGATGGTGGTATATTCATATATGAACATAAGAAAACACACTTCTTCTCATTGTAAACTTCCTAGTTGGTGGTATTCTGTTATAGCAGCACAAAATGGACTAGGACAACTTATATTCAAAGCTGACCACTTCCTACTAAAATCATCAGCTAAAATCCTGGTCCAAGCCATCATTATCATCTCTTGTGTAGGTTAGTGTGGTAGCCTCCTAATAGGCTCCTTATTTCCATTCTCGTTTCTCTGCAATTCATTGTCCCCAAAGTAGCTGGAGTACTTCTTCTCAAACCAAATAATGAAAGTGAGTTCTTTGTTGAGAGCACTGGGTCGTTTGTTCCTGTAGAACTTCCTACATTCTGGATTATGCTGATCATATCCCCCACATTCCTGTTCGACTTTTCTGTGGTACATAATGCTCAAATCATCTGTTAAAAAAAGGAAAACACTTCCTGATTGAAGAAAGCGATTACTATTTAAACTGACTAAAATCTTTCCACTTATAATGAAGAAATATCAGTTATGTGGTAAAAAAATATTTTTTCACAAATCAAATATTAGAATAATTCTTCAAAAAATTCATGGACTTTGCTCTCTTTCTCTTCTTATTTTAAATGTCAGCATCTCTATTCTTGCAATCATTAAAAAATAGCTCATGAAGATAAAGAGGATGCATGTTATGTATTAAAAATTTAGATTCACTTTGAAGACTGACAAAAATGGATTATGGTTTTTAACATTTTTATCCTGCTAATATATTTTCATAGATATATTTGTTTTGTTGACTATGTCTGAGATATGAGTCAATGATGATTGAGGTATGTTTGCTTTTAATCTTGTTATTTACATAGTAGCCTTGAGTTTAAATGGGCTTATGGCTTCAGAATTTACCCAAATGGATTCTATTTGAGGTCAGTATTGGACCAAAATAGGAAAATCCCACAAGAAATGTCTCATTCATGTTTTTGGACTCATACAAGCTATTTCTGGTAGGAGACTCAAATGAAGCCATTTTTAAGTTGAAAGCTTGCACATTATGAAGTGTTTCTGGAAATAGGGCTCTTGGAAATAGAAAGTTTTTAAAAAAAATAAAAATGAGTCACTGCATCTATTTTAAAAGTATATTAATACTAAATGGCTATATTGAGCTAATTTTATTTTTTAAAAAAATACCACCTGAGTAAATAAAATCAGAACTTAAAAACATAAAGAAACTACTAACTTGAGTACATATCACTCATTCATTCATTTTTTAATTGTTTTATTCAACAAGAATTTGATGAACTTTTACAATGTGCCTCACATCATGCAAAGGGGTGGTTGAGGTTCAGTAGGCTAAGCCCAAATCACAGACACACTCCTGCTCTGATTAAAAGGATCAACTACTAACAAAAGCGGGTCATCAAATGCAAGGAGTTACAAGGCAGTAGATTTTCAATGCTTAAAATACAGGGAACATGAGAAAAACATATAATTTAGAACAAAGTCTCCTAAACTTGGCTAATCATCAAAAACATCGAGATGTTTAAGCATATGTGATTGCCTTCTAGTTCAAGATGGTGCACTAAGTACATGTATTTCTCTGCATTGCTTCCCGAGACTTTATTAAGCTATGAAGGATTAAAAAGAGGAAATGCACTTATAAAGGTAAAGATATGAAGAAACACAAGCAACTTCAACAATCTCTGCAAGATTTAAAAAAAAAAAAAAAAGGAAGGAAACATATTGATGGATGACCTACAGTGGGTAAAATCTTAGCCCAGAATGAACCATGGAGGGGTTGCAATGAAAATGGAAGTCATTGTCCTGAAGAATTGCCCCAAAACTCAGAACGAGTGGGTGCAACAGAAGTCTAGAAGACAAAGCAGAGCTGAAAATAGGTGAATTAATTGATGATCTGTATATGAACTAATCAGCTTTCCCAGCATTGACTCCCAAACCCCTTTGGACAAGATGGCAGATAGTCTGGCATTGCCTTGGGCAAGACTCAAAGGGATTTCTCTTAGGAGCTAAGGCTCCTAATGTGAACACTGCTGCTCTACAGTAGGGCTGTTTTTATTTTGTCACTTAGGAGACAGATAGCTTCACTAGTCCAAACTGTTTAACCAACAGTTAAACTGATGATTCTACACTTTCACAAGTTCCTAGAGTTTCCAGTCAGATATTTCTCCTCACATCAATTATATAACTATGCACTTGCATTCATTGCTATTAAATATGGACAGGCAATCAGGACAGGCGATGAAAGCCAACAAAGTGAAAAAGAAAGGTTAAGATGAAAAATCAGTAAAACTAACCTCAGAAAAGGGCAGAGACAATTTAAGAAAAAAAATAGTAAAGCAAAAGTGATTTGAGTGGCATTTACGCAAAATTTTTGGAATTTTATAGGAATGAAGAAAAAGAATTCTCAGAATTAAAATCTTTATAGTCCTCTAAAAACTTGCATTGGAAGATAAAGAAAACTCTAAGAGTAAAACATGGCTACAGAAAACAAGAAAAATGAGGGTTTTATAGGGACAGGAATATGGACCAAAAAATAATAGATTAAAATTCTCAGAGATGAAAAGAATAAGAGTGTTCATAAATAAATAGTAGGTATTAATCCAGAAAAATAGTTTTTTAAAAATTTATTACCTACACTCATCATTATGAAATTCAAAGGGTCTTATAAAGGAAAGATTCTGAAAGCTTCAAAGGAAAAAGAAATAAGAAGGTCTGGGAGTGTAGCTCAGTGGTAAAATGCTTGCCTAGCATGTGTAAGGCTGTGGATTTAGTCCCCAGCACTGAAGAAGGAAGGAAGGGAGGGAGGGAGGGAAGGGAAAGAAAAGAAATAAGAACCAACCAGTACCAAATGTAAAAGACAATAGCAGATTTATTTTAATGTTTTGAAGGAAAATAATTCTGAATCTAAAAATCAATAGCTAAATGATCTACTAATAGAGTGAAATGAACATTTTAAAAACAAAAGCAAGAAAGAACATTCTCTGAGCAAAAATTATGCTTTGCAAAGATTTTTAAACACACAAAAGACTCAGAAAGATTTCACATAAACAGCTAATATTTACCAAGTACCTATTTTGTACATACTTCTAGGCAATAGTGATAACCACAATAAATATAACAAAGGCCTTCGTGAAATATTCTAATGAAGATCAGTTTTATGTATCATTTT
Organism: Callospermophilus lateralis; assembly: GCF_048772815.1. NCBI lineage: Eukaryota > Metazoa > Chordata > Mammalia > Rodentia > Sciuridae > Callospermophilus > Callospermophilus lateralis. The sequence continues at coordinate 25,836,417 of NC_135321.1, read as the reverse complement.
TGAGAAAGTTGTTTGAAGATGTGTTCCAGCAACACACTGATAAAAAAAAAAAGAAAAGAAGAAGAAAAAGAAAAACAAACAAACAAGAAAACAAATGATAAGAAAGGCAGAACTAGACCAAGCAGTCAGTGGAAAGAATCTGAGATGAGAGGCCACAGTCCCACAAAGCACTGGTCCAAATGAGAACAAGTCAGTGTGCTCCATAAAAATCTCTTATTGAAAAAAAAAGAAATTTAAAATAGATCCATGTTAATAGGTAAAACCAGAAAGCAGCTGGAAAACGCAGGTGCTATGAGGTGGTAGTCACTGTTGGTCTTCCTCAGCATCCAACTGCATCCTTCCCAGGTGCACCAGATGTCTACATTTCTCAGAGTTGCCTACAATTAGGTGGGACTGTGCAATTGGGTTTTGACCAATAGAATTTAAATTTTGCTTCCAGACTAAGGCAGTTAATAAAAAAAAAAAAAAGTCTTCTCTGCAGCCTCTCTTTTCCTCTGTCGGCTAGCTGGCTGGAATTGATCCCATGGAGAGCTAGGAAGATGTCAGGATGGTTGGAGCCGTAGCAGGGAAGGGAACTTTCACCTGACCCACACTAACTAAGAAATAAACTTTCATAGTGATAAAGTCACTGACTGAGAGTGCATCATTTTTGTTTCTTAAATTATTGATTAAACATTTCTTAATCTACCCTAAATACAAATGTGGTTTTAAAGAAAAAAAAACACACCTTTTTTCCCCAATAAGAAATAAAAGAAGTACAATCAGGATTCACACAACAAAATGTGGAACCACAAACACTTGATCCAATACAAAATCAAGCTAAAGGTGGCCCTCGATGATACAAAAGCTAGGTTCCAAGGAACAAATAAATCTGCAAAGAATGAAAAGAAAAGGAATTGGCAGTGAGGGATGGGAGAAAGCGAGTTTGGAGAGAAGACAGAGATCAAGAAAGACTGTGGTCAGTCCATTTATTCTTAAACCCAATAACTCTGTACAAACACCTACCTGCCCCATCCTCTGTTGGCATTGGCAGGTTAAACCTACTCTGCATCTGGAGCCAATTTACAGAACATTTGGAAAATTAAAAGTCAAGAAGCATTTTTAATTATAAACAGAGGAGAGACTGAATCTGTGAAGGGGAGAGGTGGTGATCATGAACCCGGCATGGCTAGGGAAGGAGAGCAGCTTGGCTGGCCACTTTTCTTTAGGCTGGGTCTTCCCAAATTCTGATAGCCTGTACACAAGTTGAGAGTACGTAAGGCCTCCAACTCATCTGCATTGGAAAACACTTAGAGATGCAATTACTAAGCCAAAAGGAGCACAGGTAGGACAGGGGCTATCGGTTCCTACCCTAAAGGAGTTTAGAGTCTCTTGTGCACACCTAAGACAGAAAGAGCAATAAAAACCCAAAGCAGCAAGTGCCCAATGGGTGCCAAATGCCTAGTGCAGAAAACTGGTGGGTTTCTGTTGGCGAGTTAAAGGCTCAGGGGTCATTCCAGTTGAACTGCGCTAACTGGGCTGCGCAAAATAACCGCACAAGAGACACAAATACCTTTTTCTTTGGGGTCGCTATGACAGCTCCTCTGACCTTAAGGGTCTGCAGAAAGAGAGAGACTGAGATCACACGCTGACCCCTTTTATTGAGGAGAAGCTATTCAAATGAGGCAAGGGGTCAGGTTTCAGGGGGCTGAATCTTTCTTCATGATGTCCACTGTCAGCAGGTTGACTGACACCTGGGTAGGCCACACCCAAGGGCACAGTAAAAGAAGGGGACACACACAAGGCACTTCCATGGAACATTCTATCCTAAACAGGGCAAGGGATAATATTACAAAAGAACAGGTGAGCATAGCTTCACCCATGGGGCTGTAGGAAGACAAGACCGGGCGCGAAGACACAGTCACTGGAACCCTAGAAGAGCGGGGCAGCATGGGTGTCTGATGCCACATCACCCAGCAGGGGAGTTAACTCGGTCACATGCAAGGTTGGTCTCCCACAGAAAACCAAGTGCCCTTACGAGATACAGAGAAGAGGGAGAATCTAAGAGTCTGGAGAACCAGGGTCTGGAGTAGACTTGAAGAATATCTTGAGAATTGGGTGGAATTCTGGAAGAAGAGAGGGAAAGGGGCCTTCTCGATGGACAAATGTTGTCAACAAAGGCAAGAAGGCCAGGAACAGTTGGCCAACATAGGACAAGAGTCCTGATACGAGATAGAAAATATAGATTGTGTCTGAATTACATAGGGCTTTGAACAACAGGTAAGGATTTGGATTTGATTTTGTAGATAGGTAGCATCAAAATTCTCAAGGTAAAAGTGGTGGTACAAAGCACAAGACTATATATTTCTTTTTGGTAGTACTGGTTTTGGAGCCCCTGGATATTTGAGAATATTATCCCAATACATATAGTTCTGGAATAGCTGCAAGGGTCAATTAGCCTTGGCTTATAGAGAGCTAAGAATAAAAAGTTCTGTTCCAGAAGATGGAGCACCCATCTGTTGTTGTCAAGAGTTTTTCCTTCATTGTTGCTTAATGCTAAAGGAAGAAAACCTCTTAGGAGTTCTGAGAATTAATTCATATCTCCCAAGGGTTTCCTGATGTCTCTTATTATTTATGTAGCTTATTAAAGAAAAGATCTCTCTTTATAAATATCGCCTTATTAATCTTCACTGAGTCAATAATACAAAGATACTTGGGGGCAGAGGTAGGGGAAAAAACAAAATATATCAGGAAGAATGAATATAGATATTAAGAAGAATTTGGAGACTGAGGGGTGTGCAAACCTCTTCTATTATTAAATAGTGCTCCTTTCTCTAAATAATGAAAAAAACACATAGTTTTCTTCTAATGTTCTTTTCCCTAAGCAAGGAACACAAAAATTATCTTTTTTATTATGTGTGTAGACATAGACATAAGCAAAACCGGGACTATTACAAATTAATATGAATGGTGCGCTCAGCATTTGTTTGTCAAGGGGTGGTTATTGTAGGTTCACCTTCCAAGTGGGATAATGAACCTTGAGAGGATCTAGATATGAGCCTCAACAATATAATAGAAATATTTGGGGAGCTTATAACATTCTCATGCCCCCCCCCCAGTGCAGTCCAGGCCAATTAAATCAGAGTCTCTGGGGTGAAACCCAGATATAAGATGTGTAAGATTCCAATGTGCAGTTGATATTGGCCAAGACACAGAACTAAAAGGGGTCATCAGGACTCACAGGAGAAAATAGACCATAAGAAGGGGAATTGTTTGGACTCTGGGTAGGATAGAAGTATGTTTGAAATAATAAAGAAAGTACTTATTGATGTACATTTATGAATTATCTTCCCACCTTACTCATACTTTTATCTTGAGCAGAGGAGTCACAGTAGCCCATATTTATGAGTTGGAACCTGCGCTACATGCTCACCAGTCAGAGCAAGCCATGGTGACAAATTCACCAGATATCAGTCTATATGGGGAAACTAATACAGTATTGGTTCCTTCAAGTAGAGATTTAACACTGACAATCATTCACTTGAAGACATTATGAAAGGGAAAACTCTCAACTTCTTTCATTCAGCGTTAGTAGAAGAAATATCTCAAAGATTCTTTTTATGAATTCTAAGCACCAACATGGTAGAAAATATCCAGAAGAATGTGAGGGGGATTTAAAATATATGTGTGGAGAATGCAAAGAAGATACAGGTAACTCCTGACTAGCATACACAGAAAATTGGGGCTACCATACCATTCTATCCTTATGGCATGAAAATTTCAGACACATTGCAAAGAATTTTAAAATGAACACCCACATGCCTATCACCTAGATCCAGCAGAATTTGCTGTTGTCAATCTTTTACATTTTAGTCATTCTAGTAGATATACTTGTAGCTCATTGTGGAACTATTTGCATTTCCTGATGATTAATGATTTGGATCACTTTTTCATATGTATATGAATGATTTGTACATTTTTGTGAACTTTCTATTCAATTACTTTGCTCTTTTAAAGAAATTGAAGCTAGATGTGGTGGCTTGCACTTGTATTCAATTCTATTGTATTCAATCTATGAATCTCAGCTACTCAGCAGGCTGAGACAAAAGGTTTGCTTGAGCCCAGGAGTTAAACGCCAACCTGGGCATGTGGGGAGACTCCATCTAAAACAAATTGATTTAACAAAAATTTTTTTAAAGGATGGGGATGTAGCTCAGTAGCAATATGCTTGTCTAGGCTGTGTGAGGCCCTGGGTTTGATCCTCCAGCACTGCTTAAAGAGAGAGAAAGAAGAAAAATTGGATTGAAAAGCTTTTTTATTATTAAGTTGAAGGAGTTCTTTGTGTACTCTGGATACAAGTTCTTTGTTAGACATGTTTTGCAGATTTTCTTTTTAGTTGTTGGCTTGCACGTTCATTTTTTTTTAATGGTAACTTATGATGAGCGAATTTTAATTTTGATGAAATCCAATTTATTAGAGTTGATATTTTTTGGCAGTTAATGTTTTATGTGTCTAAGAAATTTTTACCTTGTCTCATAATCATGAGATGGGGTGTCACTATGTTGCTCAGATCAGAGTTGAACTTGTGGGCTCAAGTGATCCTTCTGCCTCAAACTTACCATTACCTTTACCTGGGACTACAGTTGTATACCACGTCACTGACTTTGTTATATGATTTTAATTCTTATATTTAGGCCTATCATCAGTCTCACATTAAATTTTATATAAGGTATAAGATAGGAGTTGAAGTTTTCTATTTTTTTCATGATGGATATAGAATTATTTCAGCATGACTTTGTTGAAAAGATTTTTTTTCTCCATTACTTAGGCATCTTTGTTAAAAATAAAGTGACTATGTAGGAGTAATCTTATTTCTGGACTTTTTACTCAGTTTCAGGGTGTTTTTGCAAATTGTTAAAGCAGGCTACACATTGTGATAATTGCGATGGCTTTATAGTGAGCTCCAAAATCAGGTAATGTAAAATCCTGCAACCTTGTTCTTATTTTTCAAAAATGCTTTTGAGTACCCTAGATTCTTTGTACTTATATTTAAACTGTAGAATCAGCTTCCCAGTTCCTCTCAAAAGTCCTCCTGAGAATTTGATTGAAATTGTATCCAATCTATGAATATATTTAGGGATAATGGACATTTTAACAATAATAAGTTCTTTACCCCATGTCCATGGTATATACCCCAGGCTTTTTCACATTTTTTATTAGTGCATTATAGTTGTACACAATGATGGGATTTGTTGTTGCATATTCATACATGTACACAATAACCTTCCTAGTTTTTAAAAAGTCTTTTAAACTTCTCTCAAAAATGTGTTGAGGTTTTTTTTGTGGGGGGAGGGGTACCAGGGGTACACAGGGGCACTTGACCACTGAGTCACATCCCCAAATCTATTTTATATTTTATTTAGAGACAGGTTCTCACTGAGTTGCTGAGGCTGGCTTTGAACTTGTGGATCCTCCTGCTTCAGCCTCCTGAGCTGCTGGGTTACAGGCATAAGTCAGAGTTTTTCAGTGTACAGGTCTTACACATCTTTTGGTATACTTATTCTTAAGCATTTTTGTGTTGAGGTGAAATTCACATAACTAACCATTTTAAAGTGTACAAATTCAGTGACATTTGGTTCGTTATGAAACCACGGAACTCTCTATTTCCAAAACGTTTTCATTTCTTTCCAAAAGAAAGCTCTGTATTCATTAGGGGGGTCTCTTAACTCTTCCCTTCCTCCTAGATCCTGGAAACCACCAATCTTCTTTTGATTCCTATGCATTTACTAGTAATATATATCAGTATTTTGCAAATCATATATATGATCACAGTTTCACCAATGATGGTTTATTACTGAATTCACATGATAAAGGGTTTACATCTAGGTATACAACTTGATGATAAAAAATCCAACTAAAAAATAGGAAAAGATATGAATAGACATTTCCTCAGAAAATATATGCACATAAAAATATGTTCAACACCATGAGTTGTTCAGTAAATACAAGTCAAAAAACATAATCAAATACTCTTTTACACCACTAAGATGACTATTATCAGAAGGACAGGCAGTAACAAGTGTTGGTGAAGATGTGGGGAAATTGGAATCCTTGTACATTACTTTCCATTTACCTACCTCTTTTTTTTTCCTCTCCAGTGCTTTTGATGTTATATGTAACCCCAAGTTCAAGAAGATATGCTCATATGTTTTCTTGTAAGAGTTTTATATTTTTAGCTCTTTGGCAGACCACTTTTTGAGTAACACTGTCTTTGAGTGTTTATCTTTTCAGTCATCATGCTAAGCATGGAATTTCAGCTTCAAGTGAGATTGGTAAGAGATTTTCCAGCACCATTCAAATGATGTCAACCTAGGGACTTCTGATACACTTCTGGGTAGATGGGTTTCTGCTTGGTTCATTTGGCAGTGAGCAGTGGAGTTGAGTGGTTAAACGCAGAGATTTTGAAGTCACAGTGGCCCTATATTGGAATTCCTGCTTTGCCACTTATGCTCTGAGTGCCTTAACTCCAAGTTTCAATTAAATCATCCCTACTTCATAGGGTTGTTGAGAGGATTAAATGAAATAATGCATTAAGACACTTAACACAATGTTCAGCTTCCTGTAAACACTTGATGAAAGTTGGCTGCCGTTATTATTATTGGCTGCCAAGTAATTGTATTATAGTGCCAGATAAGTACAGGGAGGAGAAAAGAACATATAAAAATCACAGTTTCACCAATGATGGTTTAGTACTGAATTCAAACAGTATTTAACCATGTTTTAAAGCACACAATTTGGGGGAAATGTCAATTCTTTTAAAAAGACAATCTCTAGAGAGCCATAAAAGCTATTTTAATCACTACAACTAATTACAAGGAAGTATAAATCAATAAACTTTGCTAAATGGTCTAAAATATAATAAAGAAAACCATCATTAACAGTCATCCAGGAAGCCACTGTCCTTAATAGTGAGATGATGTAAAAGTTGGATGAGTTTTATTATTGAAAACTCTAGGCGTTAACAATGCTTTCAGGGAAATTCTTAATTCAGTACAGAATCAAGGTTTTTCAGAATGATTATTTACTTTAGGTAACATGAATTTATTATTTCTAAATTATCTGTATATTCGTCCTGGCATGGAAATATGTGTCCATCTACAGGAAGGTGTTTTTGGTTCTCAAGAGTTTTCCAGCACCTTTTGTTGTAGGTCAAAATCAGTTCACTTTCCATCTCTCCTCCTCAAACTGCAGCTCAGTTTCAGAGTTCAAATCAAGACTGGAGTCAGGCTGCATACAGAAAGTCTTAGCTCTTCTCTCCTGGTCCTGTGTGGAGGTTACCAGCTCAAATCTTGGGATTCCTGTGCTGTCACCTGAGTTCCCAAGTTTACCTTGCTGAACTTCTGTGCTCCTGAGCCAGAGCTCTCTGCCTATCACATCCTGGAGTCTAGGACTGGGCTTACTTCTTGTCACCCCACTTTCTTCTCAGTGATGTGTTTTCTCAAGGCTAGAAGCTGCCCACAAATGCCATGCAAACAGTAGTAGGATCTCCTTGTTGTGAATAATGATGACCAACTACCTACTGCTCTTGAGCTTGCCAGCCCTGCTGAGCTCTGTTTCCTTGTTGGATCTTGCCTATGCACCTGGTCACATCTCTGCTTGTATTACACTGAATCCATTAAGTCTTTGGACAGTGTGCCTTTCCAACCCAGTTCCTGTCTTGCCCTAGAAGCAGACCAAATTTGGATCCATCCTCATTCTGTATCTTTACCTGATATTTTAGTCAGCTTTGCATCACTGTGACCAATATGCCACATATAAGGAAAGGGAAGGGAATAAAGAAATATTTCTTAACTAAATCAACCTTTTTTGAAGAGACCTTCCTAAAAGTTCCTTGTTTCCACTTTGTATCCCATTGGCCAGAATACAGTCAATGACCACACCTAACTGCAAGTAAGCCCAGAAAAGGCAGTCTTTATTTAAATATATTGCCACCTGAGTGTGGATACCAATGGAGGGCAACTAGCAATTTGCCACCTATGGTCACTTGAAACCAAATGAAATGTCAACATTCTTTGAGAGAGAAAATTCAGAACAATAACAATAGAATGATCTGCTATGAAGATTGACTCATATAAAATAAATGAGATTCCCTTAACTCAGTTGGCAAAAATGTTTTGTGTAGCTACAATATGACAGGAACCATGCTAAAGATTAGCAGAAGATGGTGAGCTGAAATACCCCTGGTCTCCTCACCAAAGAGGGTAGAATTATAAACTTGGTTTGGGGTGTCTGTTCACCCTTGTAGGGTGAATCAGCTTTGTGCACTTATCTTGGAAGAGGGAGACCAAGGCATTCACCCCCTGGGACCTGGGGTCTGCTAGAGGGCCCCATTAGATGACATGGTCACACATTTTTACCATGCACAGTGTTGCTTTTCTCTGATCTTCCTCACTGCTGACCAAAGCTGTCTTAACTCTTAAATGACAGAGCTCCTGTCAGTTTGACCATATCCCCTGTAGCTAGCAGAGTTTTTCCCTCTGTTTTCCACAGAGCTGAAGCCACACTCATTGCAGAATCTTAGGAAATTGGGATGTGATGTCCCTCTCTCCTTGCCTGTGGCAAACAGACATGCAATTACTCAGGCATTCTGAGGATTGAAAGCATCAGTCTGAAATGTCTAATTTGCCCCAACAGAAAATACTTTATTGGTTGGGCCAGATTTTTTTTTTTTTTTGGCTTTGATTTTCTATGGTCTTTTCTGATCTTCTAATTTAATTTGAAATTAAAATAGAGAATTTTGTTTGCATTGCCTATATTCTTCATTAGCTTGTATTTGGGTTGACCTTGGAATTCTGTCCTGACAAAATAGTCAAAGAAAAGGGCACAGTATTTTTCTGCTGTCATTTTGGAGAGCCAAGAATTTTGTTCATCCTTCTGAAGAGTGGCTTTATTTTTAGCTCTGTGCAGCAGTCTAGATGGATGTCCTGTCTGTTTCTACAAGGCAGCTCAGATAACCCAGTCATATCCAGCTTTAGGAAGAAATTCTTTCTGTTCCAGCTTAAAAGCATTGAGCATTACAAGAATAAGGAAAGGTGTTCACTATCCTTGATGAGAAAATGTGCAGGAGTAAATGACACATTTCCATGTCATATGTTGGATCTCCCAAAGTGTATCACTTTATGGTTGCATGGAAGAGATGTAGGTTCTTGTGTTTGTAGCAGCCCACAGACTGGGTCAGATAAAAATGTTTTAAGAAATGAAGTTCTAAGACTATGGGAATAAGGACATCAGGAATCCTTTAGCCCTCAGGATGAGATATTAAGCTGGAAAAGATTTGGATCTTAGAATTTAGATGGAGAACTGGAAAGCATCAGTGGAGTTTTAGATTCTCAACAGTGAAAGCCAATGGTGTTATCTGCACCAGACATGGCTGTTAACCCAATTCAGAGCTATGCCATGGTTAACAACTCCAGGACTCTTGAGACATAGCTATTGATTTATCTGATTCTAGTTTCCCATTTGCTGTAAAATCATGTACTGATATTTGTGCACTAATAACTCTGAGGCACTTAAAGTTGTATTAGAAATAAAAGAATGACACTTTTGGTTAGTTTTAAAAATATGTGCCATTCCAAGCCCTGGAAGAGTGGCTCAGTGTGAATATCCTTTGTCACAGCATCTGCATATTAATTTCCTCCAGTGGTCAATAAGAGCCTGTCCTCACATACTAGTACTTGGTTTACAGCCCTTCCCTGATGCGTCTTCTCATCCTTCATGAGATAGGAAGAAAATCACAAGTGAGTATTCTTCCTTCCTTAGTAATGTGTACTATAGTTTGGATCTTGAATGACCCCAGGGAGAGATGTGCAGATTGGAGAGATTTGGAGCTTAGAATTTAGATGGAGAACTGGAAAGCATCAATGAAGTTTTATATTCTCAACAGTGGAGGCCAGTCTGTGGAGCTTTTGGAAGGTGGTAGAAACTTTAAGATGTAGGGCCTAGTGGAAGGAGGTTAGGTCACTAGGGGCATTCCCTTGGAGGGGTAACACGACCCTGACCCCTTACTCTTTCTCTTTGCTTCCTGGTTGTCATGAGGTGAGCAGTTTCCTTCTCCTTACACTCCCCACCATGATGCATTACTTCATCACAGGCCCAAAGGGAGCATGGCCAACAGACTAGTGCTGAAACCTCTGAAACCATGAGCCAAGACAAACTTTTTTTTTCTTATAAGTTGATTTTTTTCAGATATTTATTACAGCAATGAAAAGCTAATGAAATGTGGTAGCCAAGAGAAAGACATTTGTGTAGCTCAAAGGTAAATTGTGGAACTTCATTGGCTAGTTTATGATAATAGAATTGGTGGAGGAAATGTATTAAATATCATGGTGATGCCCTTTAAATTACTTTTGAAATCTGCCAGAGGATGTCAGTATTGAGATGCATCTTCAATTAGGATAGTCTTTGGTAACTTCAGGTTGGGAGGTTGTTCACAGTGGACTTTTTTTTGAAGGGCAGAGTTCCCTTAGAAATCTTGACTGCAAGGGGGTCACTATTTTGATGCTTCTATTTATCCTATCCAGCAGGCTGAATGTATGGCACAACATGAATGCATGGACTTAGTTGTAACGTCACAACATCATCTCTCTCACTGACAGTGTTGGAAGAGCCTGGCAGGAATTTAGAACATCACTTTACCTATACAAAGATCATAACATTATGGAGAGGTCTCCATATGCTGATTAGAGTGAGAGGCTAATTTAGTTTTTAATAATCATTTTTGAAGGAATTCTACTTTTAAAAATAATTTATTCAAACATTGTATGCTAAAATAATTGTGAAATACAATAACTTTCATGAGTTTCCCCCAAGCAAATGTGCACTTAACCACACAAACACAACCATTACTTCATAGGTTTTTTTTATTATAGACTTTTTATCCACATGAATGTTAAAGAAACTACAACAGAGTTAAATACCATTTTTGATAACATGATTATATTCTTAATTACACTCAATATTAAATTGTAAAATATTTCCAGAGGAATACAATCTTCATTCATACAGCAGGCAAAGGACCAGAGAGGAAGGGGCCACGTGTGTCTGTCCAGTTTGCCATGAAAAGCAGGTTTGTAGAGCTGACATCTTCCCAGTCTGTCGAAAGAAACACGATCCCCACTCCCGGGACAGTTCTTCTGTCTTCTTTCCACTAAGAATCACTTCTTCAAAAGTAAAAGACAACTGTATAGAGCTGCTGTCTCTCCTGGGACTGTCTGTGGATTTCCCACCCAGCCAGTTGGCTAACAGCACTTCCCACGCTCTGGGTTCGGTTGTCCTTTAAAAACACAAATACTCAAACTTTGGTTCCACCAAAAGATGCGACAAGCATTGACGGCTCTGGTTGGCTCCCCCCTCCCCCCACTAATGAATGGCTACAGTCTATTTTACATGGTTGTCCATGCTGCTTTGAGGTCACTTGTCCTTGGGTTCTCCCGAACCTGATTTTGTATTGGATTCCCAAGCCCTTTCAGTGTGCAGTCTTTCTGCAGGTCAGAAGTGCTCAGTGGCAGGCTGTATTTTACAAGAGAACAAGAATAAGTGGATGTGTGCACCTGGAATAAAACAAAAGACAGAACAATGACCCGAGTGCCACACAGGCAGAGAATTTTCAAACCCGTAAAATGATGGTTACTGCACGCTGAAGGGAAGACATTTTTAGTGCAGTTTCATTATTAAAAGGTAAATATGAAAGCATCTTCCTGTTTCCATGTTTGTCTGCTAACTTATGCTCTGCATCTCAGATGACTCTGAACCAAACTAGAACTCTTAAATCAGAATGTGCTGGTTTGCTACACCTTCCTTACCGTAAAGCCATCTGGCTAGTTCCAGAAGCTCTGGTTTGCTGTTGGACAAACATTAAGACAGCCCACAGTGAAATGGCAGACGCAATTCCATGCTCTGGTGCCCTGATGGCTTTGCTGGGATGGTCCATGTTTTATTTATTTTTCTTGTCTTAAGGTATTAGGGAAACTGTAGAAGTATGACCGGAGGTTTTATAATTCGAAATCAACAAGATCATCAGGTTGTTAACTGCATATTTATAATGGATAATGGAAGAGGTGAATTAGATCATGATTTTAGGTTACAAACCAGAGGCAGATGAAGAATGGGCTGCAGGACCAGCTGGCTTTGCTCAAGTCTTGCCCCTTCCTAGTGGTAAGTCCACGGACAACCTACTCATCTCTCTGCTCTTCAGCTTTTTCAGCTGTAGGATGGTGAAGGGAGAAGTACTGACTTCAATGGGTTGATGGTTAAGACAACCCATGAATTCAAAGTGCTGGGAACAATGGGGGCACATCATTATTCTCAATAGAGATTCTTGAAAGGAACTGGTCCTGTCGTTTCTAACTAAAGGTGAGAGAAATGGATATATTATTTCCCCTTTTTATCTTTGGTCACCCCAAAGGAAAGCACAGGGTTCAACTACAAACCCTCCATATTCTTTTCAGACATTTTTTCTTGCTACTACTTTTACAGCAATTATTCCAGAAGTGAAGTAAAAGTAATGAGAATTTACCAAAGAGGTAAATATTCTCAACAAAGGGGAGACATCATATTTTCCAACTCTCCAAGAGGATGCAAAGTAGTAATTGATGATGGAAAACATGCATACAAGAGGCAATATAGGTGGACATCTCTTTGACCATTACACTTGATCTTGACCTGGCTTTGATAAAGCAGCCCCTTTGCAGGAGAGCACAGAGAACATGGCAGAAGACTGTCATGCATAGTGATTACCAAAATTTTAGAGCTGAAAGATACCTTGATTGGACTCATTCACACATGATTTTTAGATGAGAGTGAGATTCAAAGACTCTAAATGATAGCATTAAGATAACATGGGAAGTAACCAATCTAGAACCTCATCATCCTCATCACCAGCCCAAGGATTCAAGGTAGGCAAGAAAGTGGCTGTTGAGTCAAACAGACATGTCACTTGCTAGCTGTATGACCTCTCGGAGCTTCAGTGTTTTCCTCTATGAAATGGGAACTCTACATTATAGAGTCAAAAGAACTTACAGATGAGGAAATTTTAAGATAATGCAGCCAAGAATTTAGCCCAGGATCTGGCATAATTAGTGCCTGATAAATGATAGTTATCATTTCCAACCTGGTCAATGGGTATTTATAGTTATTTAGATAACTATTTATAGTTATGTATATAACTAGAAATGAGTCATCTTCTCTAATTTTCTTTTCATTATGGAAAATGATTTAATTCTTTTTGGTCAAAGACAGGTGTTTCAACCTGTTATGTGAATGATATTTGAAAAATGCTTAAAGGTGCTTGAAAGAAAACAAATGTAAAGTAATAAATTAGTGTTGACATCATGCCATTTTTATTTGGGGCACAGATTTCACACAGATGATACTGGGGTGTCTTTGCAGGCACAGAAATAAGTAGAGTCAAGGAAGACCATTAGGAATAATTCTGGGCTTAAAAACAGACTCAGATGAAACTGTGAAACACAAAGACATTCTGAAATGTTCTTCAAATCCTTTCTATTGTACTCATGAGCTCTTGTTGCGACAAATACACAGAGCAGAACAATGTCTGATCTAATAGGGCCTGTTTTAGGAGGTGACTTGAAGATAAATTAAACAAACTACACTTTACACAGCTGGTAGCTAAACAAATAGAATTTATTGCCCCAAAGGGGACTATGCCTAGGTTGAAGAAAAGTTTAAATAAATCCATGGGTAATGAGTACTCAAGGAGTTATCGAGGGCAACTTAAGAGTATTATGTGTATATGCCTCAACTTTTAAGGTGATATCATTAATCACAGTAACTTGGCTCTTCTGATGAATTATATAGTCAGTATCTTGGCTGGGGTGTTTGTTTCCTTTGACTCAACATGGAATTTCTTATGTTCTAACACAGGGTAAAAAAGATTTGTGGAGCAGTGATATGTGGCAGTACTTGCTCAGCTTATTAAGTGGATTGCCTGTGGTTTTGAAAAGCTTCCTCCCCTTAATAGTCATATTGGAATCCACTGGGTGGCAAGAACACAGCATACCACCTTAAGGGTCACTCTTGCATAAGACATTAATGCATCAATCCCTAATTTGGAAACCTGTGGTCACTCAGCAAGACAGAATTTGTCTCTCTCCCCTAGTGTAATGATTTTTATTTTGTAATCTCTCTTGGGGTAACTCCTTGCAGGCTTGGCATGTTGAGAATCAGAGACTGGCTCTAACAATATGGCCATGATTCTCTGCCTGGCTGATTTAGCTAAGCATTTAAGTAACCACTAATCTTCTGAAAGCACCAGGGTCTACTTAGAGAAATCCCTGTTGTCTGCAAAGATGGAAACAAAATCAGCATGGAGGAAGCATTAGTTACTAAACACAAATCAATCTCTTTTTTTTTTCCACCTCGCTGTTCGCTCTATAACCATCAGGGGCGTGGTTTCAGGGCGGCGGGTCTTCATTTGGTAGGTGCAAGATGGGCACTTGCCTGACAAGCAGGGAAGATGAGTTGGGGAAGTGGAAAGAGTAAAAGGAGAGTTTATTGAAGCTCCTTTGTATAAATCAAACCACACTCTAATGGGTGAATCTCACAAATGCTGAGTAAAAAAAGCCAGACGCAAGAGAACATTCTATACCATGTCCTTCGTATGAAGTTCAAAAGCAGGCAAAATTGTCTTTGGTGGGAGAAACTGGATATGGGGTCACCAGGTGCTTACTGGGTGCTACAAATGTAAAAATTGAGTTTTTAGGTGGAAATCCATTGAACTTTGATCTGGAGACTTCATGACTCATATGACTTTATGATATGTAGACTATGCCGAATGTGTTACACTTCAACAAAAAGGTTATTTTGAAACACATGTGTTAATATTTCATCTTTTATTTGAAAGAAGATTAGTTTGACACTTTTGACTATTATACATGTGGTATTATCAGAATTAGTTTGGATCATTCTTTTTTGCCTTGATTATCTTGATACTCTGAATCTTGATACTCTGGAATCTAAATGTTCTAAATTTTTCATTTCACACTGCTGGTGCAAAACTCGTCTAACTATAATGGGAAAGAAATCATCCAAAGTCAACTTCAGACTTAATACAAATACTTTAATATATAGAATAGAGCCAAACTCAGGCACATCTGTGTATCATTCCGTGGTGATGGAATCAGAACGATTTACTATCTGGGCATCTCTGTTGCAGAAACATCTGTTCACTGAGGATAAGAAGTTCATGTGTTGGGTACAAGCTTCTAAAGTGGAGAGCCCTAGAATCTCTTCTTGGCTTTTCAGCATGGACATAGCATATCACATCTTTCTTTCCTGTGCCTCAGTTCCCCATTTGTAAAATTAACGGAAAGTGTACAAATGAGAATGTTTGGGAGAGGGCTTAGAGTGCCTGATGAAATTGCATTATCATTACAATTAAGACAAATACTGAAAATGGTCACTAATAAAGATGATGGCAAGAAGTAGGATTGTCATCTGTGCCTGGAACAGGAAACATGATAGGCAGAAGAATTGAGAGACTGCATTGGGAGGAATTTTCTTTTTTCTTTCTTCTTCTTTTTTTTTTATCCCAATAAATCCTATTGAGTTGAAAACATGTTCCAGAGGGAAGGAGTAGGAAAAATTATTCTGCTGGGAATGGATTGAACTGATAAATGGCCACAATCCTAGTTGGTCATGAGCAATGAGAAATTCTACCCTCTGGTCTGGATTTTTTCCCCTGATTTAGTAAATTCAATTGTCATTTCAATATATGGGTATAGAAACAATCATGTCCTAGTTTTTGCATTCCTATAATTCTAATAAACACATATGTCTTTTTTCATGGAATCAAAAAGTCACTTTGGAAATGCTTAGGCATGTTCTGAATAAAATCAGTGAATTTTCATAGTTTTTTCCTTAAGAGTTCAGAATATTTGTCTTTTAAATTATTGCAGGATGTGACTTTGAATCTGGCTTTAGCATAGAAAAACTCTTATAGGTTCAGAGAAAGAACGAACAGAAGGTCTCAAACTGCCCCCTAATTGTTCATATCACCATCTGCAGTGACCCACTGAAAGTCAGACTTCAGGAAGACCTTTCAGAAACAAAGGAAAGACAGAAAAGATGAGATACGATAAAAGCATGACTGCTGACATTTCCAAGGGGTAGAAACAAGGGTGTCAGAGAGAACCCTAAAGAGCAGAAAATCTTAAGATAGAATGAGCATCACTTCTGCAGACTGAGTAGAGAATTTCCTTACTTTCAGGAATTTTCTGTGGAATTTATAAGAAGCACTTAGTCATTCACATATCAAGTCTCATTCCCAGATATAGTAAAGCTCATCAGTGTATTGACTTAAACACAGGATACAACTTTACGAATCCCTTGGGGTATTTCAAATACATCAATCAAGAGTACAGTCAGCAATAACAACATGGATTGTTCAAAATCTCTTTCCTCTGGCGATCTCACCTTTTAGCTTTTGCTGAGATGGGCACCAAGCTTTTCTTTCCTGATCAAGCTTGCTGCATAGGGGATCTGTAAGACAAAAGCAAAACCATCCAGGTGAGCTGCTTTGGAGGCAGATGTGTAGTGGAGACCTGTCATCATGCCTAACAATTTGAATGTCAATGAAACTTCAAGGAGAAGGTCCCCACCTGCTCAGCAGTAGGAACTTCTGAGGGTACAGCATTCCTAAGTCCCATTTAAATCCCACAGTGGATTGCTGCTCCAGCTAGTCCCTGAGGTTAACAGGTAATACTTCATTTTAAAAAGTTTTTGAAATTTTTCATTTAATACTGTGGTATTATTATTTTTTATTTTAGATCTGAAAAGTGAATTACAATACTATATGTCCAAAGTCACAACAAAAATGTGATTACAAACTAGTTCAGTGCAATCTTTCAGTTTATTTGAGTGATTTCTTTATAAAATATAATATCATTATAAATCACAAGTAAAACTAAACACAAACGATTACTCTGGGTAAATTTCCAATAACTGATAAGAAGCACCAGAAAAAAAAAATTGTAGTGAATGGAAAATATGACCCTTCAGAATTCTACCTGGATAAACTCAAAGAGTACTTTTGAATACTGAGGTTGTTAATGAAAACCCATCATATTTTCATTGGAAAATTTAAATGGTTATCCTCTCCTCTAACCTCAGTTAAAGTCCTTTATCATTGTGTTACCCACCTGCATCATTACAAGACTAAACTCAAGATTTTTAAAGATTTTATCTATTTTAAGTATTATTTAAGAAATACATATTTGGCCTTTTAGAATGTAACATAAAGCCGGTGTGATGGTGCACACCTGTCTGGGAGAGAGGCTGAGGAAGGAGGATTACAAGTTTCTTAGCAATGTAATGAGGCAATAAGCAACTCAGTGAGACCCTGTCTCTAAATTAAAAATAAACAAACAACAACAAAAAAAAAAAGAACAATGGAGGTGGTTCAGTGGTTAAGCACCCCTGAGGTCAATCCCTGGTACCAAAAAAAAAAAAAAAAGAATGTAACATGAAAATATGGATGTTAAAAAAAAAGAAAATATGGATGTTAGTTCAAAAGAGGAAGGAGAATAAAATATTTGAATTCTGTGATGTACATCTCCACATTCCCAGCACATTGGTATGTCTTACTGTCTTGATCTACTAGTCCATAAATAAAAATCTTTATTAATGGAAAGGAGCTTCAAATTTACACAATGATGCAATTGACTAAGGTGAGCTGGACCTTTTTACCATAAAAATAGGTCAATTGAACCAAATAATCTTTTTAATGGGGAAAAAAGGAGAAAATTAAAAGAGTCCCCTATTTTGATGCACAATCACAAATGAAACACATTGGATGGGCACATGTCTGATAAAGACATAGATAGCAGCCTTGACATTAATGATTCATGTAGCGACATAAAAAGTTCAGTGTTCTAATCTCATAGCTTAGGATGTGGGCTGAGATCAGCTAGCTAACTATGACAAGGACCGTTACCCAGGGACCTACTCTTGTTACCTCTTCTTTTCACTGGAGGTCATGCTACACCTGCTGTTAACAGAGACACCCTTGAATCTTGCCTTTCCATTATGGTGTGTGCTGCAATAAGCCAAAGCTCATGAATCACCTCTCTGGATAGATGTGTAATAGAACAGAGTCTTGAATGCAATTATTTAGGATAACCATAAATGATATATTTGGGCACAATGAGTTACCCATAATTTTTTTTTTGGAGGGGTACTGAATATTAAACCCATGGCCTCACACATGCTAGGCGAGCACTCTACCACTGAGTTGCATTTCCCAACCCTTTTTATTTTTATTTTGAGACAGGATCTTGCTGAGTTGCTAAGGCTCGCCTTGAACTTGTGATCTTCCTGCCTCAGCCTACCGAGTCTCTGGGATCACAGGGGTGCACCACCGCACCTGGATTGTGACACTTTCACATTTAGAAAGAGTCCTCAACATCAGGATTGGATGTCACAGATTTATTGTCTGTTCTGTGCCAGGCACTATGAGAGATAAGTCAACATCACCATGAGTCACCATACAAATGTGTAAACTATTTATCCTAACTCAAAGAAAAGTGCCAAGAGGTCCCTATTCTCACAGCTAAGTCAAAATGCCTTTTTCTTTCCTTTGTGTGTTTTTTTTCCTCCATAAATAACAATGTAGCAATTTATTAAGGTAAAAAATGGAGAAAGAAAAGAGAAAAAAGGACATTTTCAAATGTCCCTCCCGAAAGTCCCAGACTGGAATTTAAACTGCTGTGAGAATTATCTTCACACAAACACTAATTGTTAATTTATTTTCTTAAAACAAAAAGAAATAAAAGCCAAAAACCCCCAAAAATTTAAAAAGGAAAAATTAAAGAAAGATTACATTAGCCAATGGCCTACTTGTTCATGAAAACTAGGTTATTTCATTGATTCCAAGATACATGTTTCCTCCTCACACTTTAACATCTCTTAAATCAGATTATTATAATTATGCCCTCTTAAAATTATGGTTGAAAATTTTTTTTCTTGTAATTCACCAAGTAACGTGCCTCTTAAAATTGATGGTGTTTCAGATTCCATAAAATGCAATATTGGGTTTACAGACATATCAGCAAACTCTCCCCAACTTCCAGGAGCTCAGGATTCTAGAAGTTCCATTTAAGCCATTATTCCAAGAACATCTGCTACAACAGGACTTACAGAAGTTTTCTTTTCATTTTGGCCAGCTTGGAAATCACCCAGATTTGCATGAACAAAAAATAATTAATTAACTAATTCATTAATTTAAATGTTATGTAACTTCTAAGTTTCCCAGTTGACTCTAATTGAGCTAAAGTATTGGGGTTGGTTAGGGAATGTAGCTGAGTGGTAGAGTGCTTGCAGGCCCTGAGACCTCTGGATTTGATCCCTAGAAGTGCAAAAAGGACAGGGATTGGAGTCTTTCAGTTTTCCTAGTTTGTGCTAAGAGAGACTTAGCCTGAGTTCACTCAGGTGAGTCAAGATCTCAGAGCAAGAATGATGAGAAGGCTATAGAATTAAGGGAAATTGATTATTGTGAAGATGCAAGGCAATAGATGAATAATTGGAAAAAGGCACGGAGGAGTCAAGTAGTCAAAATCTTTCTGCTGTTAGAAAATCTTAAAATCTTAAGGAAGCTTCCACAGAAGTTGATTTGTATCAAGGCCCCTGACCTGCAGGGATCTCCTTTGACACACACTCAGCCATAAAAGCAAAATCCTCTAGAGGCCTAGGAATCTTTTTCTAAAAGTACAGTGCAAAACAGTAACTGTTTGATTTACTTTTTTTTGAAACATGTAAAACATATTTTTACAAACTCTCTGGGTTGAGACTAAGAATCTGGGTAAGTTCCATCCTAATGAATACTGGAGAAACTCCAAGAAAAGTCCATTCCACTGAGGAGCTGAGCCCTTATCCAAAGCCAGCGCTCAACAGCAATGGGAAAGACCTACTGCTCCCTTCTCTGCAAAGAGGCACTGTGCTCTCACCATTGGGAAGTGGTAAACTGCTTTTTTACAAGTCCACAGTGAATGAAACATTAGTACTAAATCTATTGATTGAACATTATTTTAATTGAGGCTTTTAATGAAGAACTTTTGAGACCAGTTCCCCTTGCTGCTTGTGACTGCAGCATTCTGGAAAAACAGCAGAGGGCACTTCAAGACTAGAACATGCCTTGTCTTGGTGCTTTGCAGTAGCTATCCTGCAAGTTCTAAGGAGGAGAGAGTCTGGGTCTAGCCCTAACCATGTGCTGTGTTGCAGCTTCACAATGTCCTTCAAGGACAAGGACAAAAAAAATTTTTTTTTTAAAGGAAAACAGCATGTTTTCCACACAAAAAACAAAAAACAAAAAACTGCAGTAATAGTTTATATACAGAGATGCACCGCTTAAAAAATTATTGCCAAATAAGCAATGGGGAAAAAAAAGATTATCAGGGCACCCTAATAGTCTCAGTTCATGTTGTAAATCATTATAATCCATTCTTGGAAACCCTAATCAAAGGGTTATTCACTGAATAAAATATCTTCAGCTTCTTTGTAAACCAAAGGGATGATGAATTTTTTTAATTAAACATATTTTCCCTAGAATCACAATTCATTTGTGAATGAGGGATCTTTTACCCTTTATTATACTAAACATTTACATTTTCATGAACTTCTTAAATTCTAAAAATTTGTATTGGGCTCCTAGTGAGAGGACTTTGTTTTTGTGTGTGTAAATAAATCCAGTCTAATAAAGAGAATGCTTTAAGCATTTGAAAACCCAGAGCAGAGATGCAGGATTTTAACACAAACTATGTCAAATACTTTGAAACTCAAATTTTAAGCTATTTTTTAAAGTGTTAGCCTGTGTTCCTAAGTAAATGTTAAATAAACTATTCTACATATGCTTTAAGCTTGGCATTGAGATACATGCATATTTATGTATAAATGCACAAGGAGAGTCTATCATTTGATTCTATGGTCACCACAATTTTACATGTAACAAACTAGAAAAATATGCACTAGCACAGAAATGATAGTCAGCAGAGAATCTATAAATGCAGGATCCAAAGAAATTCAGAAGTTTTCTTTTTATGGCAATGATACCCGAGATGCTTTCCTTATAAGTCTTTAGAATAGGAACGCTGTGTAACACATAGGATAAATCCACTGTGGGTCTATGGGAGTCATTACAAAATATGATGATTTTAATATATTTGACTGCAAGATAGGATTGGTTTTTATTTCATCTACAGAAAAAATGATTATTCTGTAATATGCACTCTGTAAACTTTAAGTATAAAATGATTTTGAGTGGATTGTTCTGTTCTCAGAAAGCAATGTATGCAACGATATTTACTGATGGATGAGATCATTCAACTAAAATCTTGAGAAAGCCAATAACTGTGATACTTCACAACTCCTTAATAATCTTCAGATAGGAATTTCTAAAAGACACTTTCCCCCAGGTACATTAGCAGATACATAAAGCTGAATAAGGCAACTAGATATATCACTATTCAAGTAACACTGTATCAGTTCTAAAGCAGATAGTGTAACACAAACACAGATCCTTTCTGTTTAAAAATCTCTCCAGCCACCGAGGCTTAACTGGTTCAACTATTATAGACACTACTTGTACATGGCCCTGGCATTTTATGGCTTGCATGTGTATTTCCTGCTTATTACTCACTTGCACCTTATAATATCCCTGTCAGGTCAATCCTTACAACGATTATCTTTTGAGAAAAAACAAAACAAAACAAAACAAAAACTTGACAACATGGGCCTCAGCTTACGTCTGCTAGTTGCTGACAGCGCAGTACTAATACACCAGCTCCCCATAACTCACCTGTATGCTTTACTTTACTAGTTGTGGCAGCAGTTGCATAGCAGGTAAAAGAACATTTGAGGAAATCAGGACCAAGCCAGGGACATTAGGAGTTAAGGGGACTGTTCTATGAGAGCATCAGAGTTAGGTCAGGTGAGCTCATGGGTGGTGAAAATTCATTTGGCAAATGTTTACTTCTAACTTGTTGATGTGAGACCCTGCTAGGGGCTGGAGGCAGTGGGATACCAAAGAGGGGAAGAAGCAGGAGGGATGAATCATGTCTATTTCACCAATTTTTCTTGTTGATCACATGAATGTAGTTTTGTGAATTTCAGGAATTGTACCTGTAGGGTTGGGGAGAAAATTCTAGCTTCTGTGTAACTATTTAACTTGTTAGGAATGAATAAGACTCATCTAGATCCATAGATACATGATGATAAAATATTTTGTAATACAGTCTAATAAAAATGTTTAGTAATACCAACTCATATTTTCCAGGTGCCAATTATCTCAAAAGATATGAGATATTTCTTCTTCTATCAATACCACCTGCTTATTTGCTAAAGAAATCAAATATAAAAAAGACATTAAGTTTATGTAACTAGCCTTGAAAGGGGGAAATAAAATAAATACTTTATTTCCTTTTCTAATGCCAATTTTGCTATATTCACCACTACCCTGAAATCACTTTTTTTTTTTTTTGGTCTCATATATGGCAATTTTTTTAAAAAATGAAAATAATGCCCTATGTAAAATCAGTAAGGTCTAAAATTTTTATATCCCTCTGCTTATATGCAAATTCTTCCTTTAGATGAAGAAAACAATAGGTATATTCACAGCAAGTAATTATACCACTTATTATCTAGAAATAAAAAACTGACGATAGTAGATACATTTTTTTTTTACTATCTATGAGGGATTTATTACCAATTGATTAAGAAAATTCTCTTCTCCATAGTAAATTTAGGTGTATACAAGACTGACTGACAAAACTAACATAAGATAAAGTCCTATTTAAGGGGCATCTTGTATAGAGGTTTTCAGAACTGAGAGCTGTCATTAAGGGACTGAGTCAGAAAAAAAACAAATGGGCTGTTTTGAGAGTTACAAGCAGCACCTTGTAACGTCATCTTATATACAGTGCCCCCAGATTTCGGGAAAACATGATGAAATCCAAGACTGCTTTAAGAATGATTCTAAGGAATCTCCATGAACACAGGCACAACAGATGCAGAAAGGAAACATTAAAACATATTTCTTAATTGTGACAGAGACTAGATATCTAGTTCTGAAACAAGATGCACAGACACCCACACCTAATTGGTACAAGGGTAACAGATCAGCTCAAAAATGTCAAGCAACCCAAATTATAATAATCATGCTGGTAATACCACTAAGGATCAGCACATGTCTTTATCCAGGTGATTAAAAATATCTTGAAAATATTGAGCAGAAATTAGTTTCCCTATTGTACTCATGAAAATGAGGAAGCTTGGCAGAACCCTTTGAGAGCACTAATGAATAATACCAGATGTGTCTGTGCAGGGACAAAGGGCAAGGACTTCAGAAAACAAACAAAAATCCCAAACAAAGCTACTACATTTATCAGACATCCTTCTGTTTTTTTTTTTTTTTTTCTCCTATATAAATAGATTACTTTGAAGAATGATTAGGATAGAGTAACACACTTTATTTGGAAATAATGTTTCTTTTCATTATCCTTCAAGTGAATGCAATTGGTTAATTGTGTGTATACTAAGCTCCATTGACTGTGGAGGGCCTGGCTCAGGTGTGGGTCAGGAAAGGAGGGTTGGGCAGGAGAGAGTGGCCCCTCACTGTGCTCTTATGCAGCACAGCACCAGGTATGGAAGTTTGTTTGGTGGAAGGAAACATCAGACACCTCTAGTTCGCCCACAGAGACAATTTACGCATCTGTCTATTAACACATGGTAGGTAGTTACATTTAGAGGAAGCATACTGACACATCTGTTTACCCTGTTTCCTAAGTAAATCTCTTGGTGATTAGCATATAAACCAGCTGAGAGGTAAGTGGACCCAAGGACTCCCTGGAAAAAACACAAACAGTTTCATACACATTGGGGGGTTTGAAAACAAATCAATCAAGTTGCATCTATTTTTAAGTAGAAATTCATCTTACAATTTGTAACTGTTGCACCATTTCCTCACGGTAAGCTAGTTCCCTCTTCATCTGATCCTGAAAATTATCTGTTGAGAGAGAGAGAAATAGAGAAGAAAATTAGTTGAAGTGCAAAATCTACTTTTAGTATACAGTTGGCCCTCCATGTCAGAGGGTCCTGCATTCATGATTCAAGCAACCTAAGGTCAAAAATATGCAATTTTAAAAAGTTCATCTGTATTGAACATGTACAGGTTTTCCCCTTATCACTATTCCCTAAACAATTCGGTCTAACAACTATTTACATAGCATGCACATTGTAATTAGGTATTATAAATAATATAGAGATTATATTATATAGAGAGATTATTTAAAGTATATAGGAGAACGTGCAGAGGTTATATGCACACACTATGCCATTTTATGTAAGAGACTTGAACATTCATGGATCTTCCCCTGCAGGGGGAATCAATCCCCAGTGGATGTTGAGGGACCAGTAAAATATTGCTGATAGTTCCATAGAGAGTCCCTGCACTGTAGCCACCCACACCCTTTTAAGTAAACATCATGGCTGTTTAAAGACATGTTTTCAGCACCTATGATTTAATTAGAATCAGACAATAAATTCTGAGAGATTAAGGCCTATTCTTATATTTCATAGCATCTCAGCCCCGATCAAGTCCCTTTTATAGAAGAATTATAAAGAAAGATCCACTACATTCATGTTCTCTGATCTTTGCACACTTGTGCAAGTACAGCACTGAGCTTGCACTATCTTCACAAGTTCATTGACAGTGAGGGGACTGACCAACATGCAGATGATGCCTCTGGGCCACTAGAACACGACCTTGGAACACGCCCGCTGGCTTCCCTACAGCTCACCTCACTTGTATTCTGGCCTGACTCTCCCAACAGCCAGTCCTTCTTACCCATATTAACCCTGGTATGTCCCCCTTTGGCCTGATGCCATTAAATAAACTGCCTCAATCCAAGAAACCAGGGAGAGGGGACTTTAAGAGATACTGTTATACAAAAACCATTTTATAATTCTGTGTATACATCATTTTTTTAAAACAAAAATTTTTTAAGTTGTCAATGGACCTTTATTTTTATTTACTTATATGTGGTGCTAAGAATCAAACCCAGTGAAGTGCTTCACCCATGCCAGGCAAGTGCTCTACCATTGTGCTATAAACCCAGCTCACTTGTTTATCATTTTTATTTCATTTAAGAAGTGACTTTGAAGTGCATAGCACAGCACTGCACCTTCTCCATGTGATCTTTTTTTTAAAGCATAGACTTGCTAGCTTTGGCTCTGTGTGCTTTAAAGGAGAAATTAACATGATTGTGTGATTAAGTATTATACTTATTATTTATTTATTTTTTGCATTTATGGTTGATAGATAGAGCAGCTGCTTGGAGAAACCAGAAACTCCCTTCTCAGATTTTCCTCTCCTCTCCCTTCCACCTCTGAAGCCACCTGATGTGTGGATCCCCTGTGTCTTCGCTCCTTCCTCCACTCTTTGTCCCTGTGACCTCCCAAGCACAAGCAACACTCAGAGGCAACACCCTGCACCTACCTTTTCCCTGAGTAATTTCCCAACTGATCTCAGGCCTCCAGTCCCTCTCTTTCCAAATCCCTTTCATTCTCCCACTTTAAAATCTCTGATGGCCATCATTTTCAGGATAATAAATAAATCTTTAGCACTCACAAGACTCTGGATACTTAGAGAGTAAAACTTTGTTGCTTTTATTTTTTTTTTTACCTTTATCTTCTATACTATTTGATTTCTTTTCCCAACCCCAAGCATGCATTTTATTTATTTTTTTTCAAAGACTTAATCTCTCTTCTGAATTTGCTGTGAAAGGCACTGCAGAGAGAGAAGCATCTGGTGCAGAGGGAGGATGGGGACTCTCATTGCCTTGGGGATGGAAGAAGGAAACAGTGCTTTTGCAGAGGTGGAGAATGGTGTGCAAGGAGAGGGTGCCTGGGAGTGGTCAGTTCGCAGCAGCAGAGGGCTCAGAGGAAACACCCTGCACCTACCACCCATCATACCACCCTCCAGTCCTCAAACATGCACGCAACTTCTGGTCTCTGTGCCTTTGCTCCTGCCTTCACAGAAAATACTAGCCTTTTATTTAAAGTCCAGTTCCAACATCATCTCCCCAAGAAAGTTCTCACATTTTCCTGCTCCTTCTGCCAGAATCAATCACCTTTCTTTGGTACTTCTCCAGCACTTAATCAGCAACTCTGTAAATATGTCCGTAATACACACTATTAGTTGTTACACATTTATCTTCCAGCTAAACAATGAATTCTTGAAGGGCAGGAAGAGAAGTTACAGACACTTTTTAAATTTCCCCAGGCCTTCTGCAGTGCTCGGCACATAGCAGGAGTGAGTTAATGAATCCAGCATGGTACTCTCCACCTGCAGGTGGGATTCTGCCATCGCTGGGAACTGCCCCACTTAGCTGCCTCAGACCTTTATCTGAAGAAGCAATAGTGTGCAGTGCTGTGCTCTTGAGGCCCTTTTTGCTCTAGTGTTATAAGGTTGGATGAGGAGGTGAACGGATGTGGCTGGGTCCCAAGCACTCCCCCACCTCCGTCTTTCCTATGCTGGGAAAGGAGGAGGGCGGTATTTTGATTCACACTGATAACAATTAGGGGTGAGGTGCTGTCTGAGGAGCTGGCACCCACCTTGCCACACTAGGGTGCTCTGGGGTGGGTCAAAGCCCACAGGCTTCGACAGGGCAACAGGGGAGTCAGTCCTCCACAAATTGCCCTGGTTCCAACACCATGGTCCCATGGCCTGGCCTAAATGCCTCCAGGAAACCAGTGTTTGCAGACACAGACAGCCCAGAAGAAAAGCAGGCCTCTCTCTAGAAGACAGCTTTCCTCTAAGCCTCAGGAGGCTCCTCTGTCTCTCTAGGGATCCAGGGTGCCTCTGATTAAAGTGGTAAACTGAGATAGACTAGGAATGAGGGGCAATCAGAAGCTGACCTGGCTGGAACATTCCTTGGGATTCCAGAAGATTTGATAGTCAGGGGGTGGAAATAGCCAAGAGTAATTAAAAGTGAAATGATGAAAACTATTCTTCATTCGAGCTCATTGTTCTATTACAGTACATGATACAATCCCTTACAATGAAGAGAAAAATGAAGACATTAAATTATTTTCTAAAAAAATGAACAATGAATATCTTTGAGAGGATTGCAGTGGGGAAAGGCATTAAAGACAAAAAAAAAATCAAAGAAGAAAAAAAGATGAATTGGTTTGATTAGACAGAACTTGAAAACTTTGACATGAAAATAAATTACAAATTAAACTTCTCAAACACAAAACACCATTGTACCATCTAAAGATATTGATATAAAGCGGAGAATATTTGTGTCATGTCAAAAATTTAATATTTTAGTATGTAAGGGATTCCTACAAATCAATAAGAAAATGGACACATCAAAAAAAATAGAGGGAGAGAATATAAAATAGAACTTACAAAATATACAGATGAATGATGAACAGCTGAAAAGTATTCAATATGTTAGTAGCAAAAGAAATAAAATGACACGAGGCACTATTTTTTCAGTTAAGGTAGTGAAGACTAAAAGATGTTACGTGTGGACCCAGGAAGGCAGCATGAACTGGCACACCCTTTTGGGGAAGAAACTTGAAATTAGAGCTTTCAAAGGTTCATACCCTTTAATAACAATTCTTTTAGGAGTTTATCCCAAGGAAATAATAATGGACATGTGCAAAGATTTTAGTTACAATGTGTCTCATCTGAAGCTTGGACAAACCATATTGTCTAACACAAGAGGACTTCATAGGGACATTCTTACTAGCTCAGTGGAGAGCACTTGCCTAGCACGTGAGAGGTCCTGGGTTTGATTCCCAGCACAATAACACACACACACACACACACACACACACAGAGAGAGAGAGAGAGAGAGAGAGAGAGAGGAGAAGACATTTATAGAATGATGTGTAATAATAAAAAGAGAATTTTTCCTCCTTGAGCAAAACACAAAAACACACACACAGTGGCACAGACTGTGTGTGCGTGTGTGTGTGTGTGTGTGTGTGTGTGTATGTGTGTGTTTGTGTTTCTGGGGACGGAGCCCAGGGCATTATGCATGCTACATAAGTGGTCTACCACTGAGCTACTTCCCCAGCCTCAAGAGACACATTTTAAGTAAAAAAAGAAGAGATGACTTAGACACAGGTGCAGGCCTGTAATCCCAGCAATTCAGGAGGCTGAGACAGGAGGATAAAATTTGAGGCCACCTAAGTCAGGCCCCTGTCTCAAAATAAAAACTAAAAAGGGCTGGGGATGTGTCTCAGTGGCAGATCATCCCTGGGTTCAGTCCCCAGTACCGAAAAGAAGGAGAAGGAGGAGAAAAAGAAAAAAGAAGGAAGGGAAAAAAGGAGGATAAAAAAATTGTTCGTATAAAATCTCACTGTTAAAAAAAAGAATTTAATATGTATTTAAAAGACAAATTTGCTAAAGGAGATTGAAATTCCAAAATGTTAATAGCATTTGCAAGATTATAGGTGAAGTTTCTATTTTCTTCCCTTTGTATTTCTGTTTATTTAAAATTTTCTAAGACAAACATATTTTTTTTAAAGAGAGAGTGAGAGAGAGAGAGGGAGAGAGAGAGAATTTTTTTTTTAATATTTATTTTTTAGTTATCTGAGGTCATAACGTCTTTGTATGTGGCGGGCCGCACGCATGTCAGTCGAGTGCGCTACCGCTTGAGCCACATTCCCAGCCCCCAAACATAATTTTTGAGATACGAAGACTGTCACTTGACAAGGAAACAAAAATATTAAAAGCTTCAATATATGCTAAAACTTGATGGAAATATAATTGGAGATGAAATGATTAAGCTTATTTCTCTAATGAGAATCCCTTAAAACTCAACAATTTTTGGAAAGTGATGATAAAATAGGAGGTAGCAGAGAGAACTGCCACAGTGCAGTGGCACAGGCTGCACACTGCAACCAGGAAAGCTTGAAAGCCAAAACTCTCCAAGAAGCAAGAGAAGTATCCAGTCTGCGCTCTTGGGCTGTAGGTAAGAAGAAAGCCTGTGTGGCACATCTGGTGACCCAGGACACCCTACTCAGGGCGCACCAGGCTGTGAAGTTCTTTTTCCATACATCATCTTCATTTTGCCATCACTGTTTCCAAGCAACTACAGGGATGTTTGGTCTGTAAGGTGTTTTGGACTCCCCCCACCACCTCCAGAGGGTGCTACAAGAAGACAGAGGAAGGAGGAGGGATGCCACTGAACATAAGTGAACCCTCAATACGGGTCACAGGGGGAAGACGCAGACAACCAGATTCAGGTAGCTGAGATGTCGTTTGTTTTTAATAGAATGGAATCAGCTTTCTGGGAGAGCAATGCTTTATGAGAATCTGAAATGATGACATTTTAGATGGAATCTACTTGGGTTTTTCATGAAGCCCCCATTCCCTGGAGTCACTGACCCGCCTTCCCACCCCAGTTCTCTCGGGGGCTGCAAGTTGGTCCTCAAGCCTGCAGAACCCAGGACTCCACTCTCAGCCCTGGTGGCTCCTGGATTCACCGATCCTCACCGATCCTCTTTCAATGTCAATTTCAGTCTCTTTGAATCTGACATCAACACCTTTATCCACCATTGCCTGGGGGTCTTGATGGACCCACGATACGCCAGCGCTGGAGGCACCCAGTGGTGGTCCACTCCTGGACCTCTTCACCCCCTAGTAGGTGAGGAAGGTAACAGGGGCCAGGCCGAGGAGGAGACAACGCATGGCGGAACCAGAAGTGAGGCCAAGAGAACTCATTTCAGAACAGGGTGCCCACTGCGGGGGGGGGGGGGGGGCTGGGGGGGCAGGCCTCCTGGAGCTGTGTCCTGGATGAGGAGGGCGTGACCAAGGGGGCCATTCCCCCGCCCCCAGAACCACCATGTGCAGAGGTGGACAGCCAGGGGGTGGGGAGGGTCTGCCTGCTCACTGGAGCTGGGAGCGGGGAGAAATCAAAGAAGGCTGGAGAGGCAAGGTGGGCCGGCAGAGGAGGGTTTTGAGAGTAAATGAGGAGTTAATGTGGACACAACAGTGACAAGAAGTGGGAACCATTATGGTTTCTTGAGTGGAAAACACGGTGCCAAAGGTAGAGTGTGAGGAAGACCGGAATAACCAGAGCTGGGGTGGAGAAGGGAGGTGAGGACACGGGCACCCTTCTACTACCACCAGACAGGGCCCCCAGGTTTGGAGCCAGGCTCTGAGGTCACATAGGTGGCTAGTGGGAAGAAAGCAAAATGAATTTTAAAACTACAGCCAAAGGATGAATGCTGCACTGAAGTAAGGCATCGCTGGAGGAGAAGAGAGGGAGAGGAGACAGATTGCTAACGGAGAGGAAGATGTGGTGGTCAAAATGACTTTTTGACTTAAAAACTGCAAAAATGATCAGACCAGTCATCAGTGGGGACTTTGAAATGGTGGCATCTGGGGTCACTATTAATCATTTACTATCCAACATGGTGGTCATTGCGGAACATGTTTGATCAGCCATTCCATTGTCATCTCAAAGTGACCTTGATAATGGTCATACACCTACCCCCCAATTCTAGAATCCATGTCTCCCATCTTTCTTGGGATGGTCTCCCGGTCTCCTCTCATGTCCCACTCAGTTTGTCAATTCTATTTAACTGTCCTGTATCAAAATAAGCTTCCCTGCCTGTTCCACCCTCTGTAAGTACAGATCAAGAAATCTCTAGGTGCTGTCTTTTCTGATATTAGCTGTTTTATGGTACAGACCATGCAGGAATGTAAGCAAAAAACTTTAAAACACGTTCAGTAGTAACGACTTGCATTTCTTGGTAATTACTCTGCACCCAGCTCCATGGGAAACGCTTCATTCATTTAATCCTCTCAGCAAGCCCTGGAGGTAGGTATAGCATTGCTTTACTGTTGGGGAAGAGCTAAGGGAACTGGTCCCAGGTCACTAGCTAGAGACTGGGGGAGGCTGGAGCCCTCCCTAGGAACCCCCTGCCTGGGCCGATGGATCTTCTACTCGGTTCTTCCACCAGGGTCAGGCACTGCTGCTCCTGGAAGCCTCCAGTTCAACAATAGAGCTTTGCTTGTTCCTACTCATCCTGCCAACCTCTGCTCCCCAACCAAGGATGGAGACTTGTTTCTTTCTCCTCCTTCTTCCTTTTTCTTTCTCTCTTCTTTTATGGCCTTTCTCCTTCCATCACCTCCTTCACTTCCCACTCTTCTCCTTCTCCTCCACCCTCTGATCTTCATCTGTACCTCCTCCACCTTCATGGTTAATTCCCGTGGACCTCATCAATCCTCAGCACAACAAGAAGCCCTCAAAGTC
The DNA here is from genome assembly GCF_048772815.1 of Callospermophilus lateralis. Taxonomy (NCBI): domain Eukaryota; kingdom Metazoa; phylum Chordata; class Mammalia; order Rodentia; family Sciuridae; genus Callospermophilus; species Callospermophilus lateralis. The sequence continues at coordinate 25,805,095 of NC_135321.1, read as the reverse complement.
CAACATCTGCTTCCAATTTTAGAAAGGCTTTCCTAGAGCTCAGTGCTGATGCCCTTCTCTTCCTCCTCCTTCCACAGAATCACCACCGTCATTGCAGTTGATGTCGACAGAGCCCTCATCTTGTGCTAGCAGCATGCTCAGTACTTCACATCCATGGTCTCACTTAGTCCTCTCATCCTCTGAGACAGGAATGATCTGCCTCATTTTACAGTTTCCACGTTGGGCAACTAGCAGGGAGCATCGACCCAGGTCAGGTAAAATTTTGAGCCTGGATTCCTGTTGTCATGGGCTACAGCTCTAGCCGGGGTTCCCAGTGCTCTAAATTACCTGGGTTTTCAATCATAACTGTGAATGTCTGTCTACCTCCTAGGAAGAAGGTTTCCAAAACTCTTATGAAGCTTCCTCTAGGCTTTCTTCCAATGCAGCTTTACAAAGTCCACAGTTTCCATCTGACAGAATTTAAATCCATCCACTAGCCTCACAGCCCCTCACATTTAGTTAACAGGCACATAATTCGCATTTGCTATTTCCATCCGTGTGAAATTGACTGCCTCTTTGTGGTGTGTCGAAACCACACATTACTCAAACTTAGGCACAAACATGCCACTTCCTTGGTCAGTCAAGTATGTTACAGATAAAAAAAGTGGAAATTTTTGTTGTTGTTATTCAATCGAAGTGCTTTATACATGTGATAATCACAGAGGATTTATTTAAATTCAGATAAAAATAATGAATGATAGATTTGAATTGAAACTGGCCAATCATAGCAATATTTTTTAACAGAAATGTATTATACATAGTGTAAAATAGAGCAGTTACTAAGGAAAATGTATAAATTATTGTAAATTAGTCAATTCCTTAAATGACTGTTAATTAGTTCTTTTTTATTAATAGGATAAATTATGGCTACACTGGCTTCATAGGGGAGCTAAAAGGGCACGTTAGGGATTCAATGGGACTTGGACCCACTTCACTGATCTAAAAGCAGGGCTTTGCAAACTCTACAATTAGATAAATACCAACCACGGGGAAATAAATCATTTGCCGTCTGCTCCTTGCTGCAAAGAACTGTTAAGATACAATCTTTCTTAAGATATAGCTTTAGGGGGCTGGGGTAGAGCGTTCATCTAGCATGCTTGAATCACTGGGTTTGATCCTTAGGACCACATAAAAATAAAATAAAGATATAGCTTTAGAAGGTAGAGAATTCTGAATCCTGTCCAAGCACCTGTTTTTTTTTTTTTTTTTAAGGCTTCAAAGATATTTTTAATATTTTTCTTTTCTTGAAGCTACAAATGTCATGATGTTCCTAAATATACTACCCAAAGTTATTGGCTGTTCTCCTGCCTTCGATTTTATTCTGAGGCTCAGAGGAATTCTCTGGATTTAAAACACTGAAGCCCTGGAGCCCCAAACCTGTCTTGGAGTTCCAAAGAGATCATAAACTTGGCAGACCCTCTTGCTCCTGTGGTCAGAGCTCTCCTCCAACACTCAGCTACCCTCTCGTGTTGAGTTCCCACTAAGTATTATTGAAACTCAATTTGACAGGTTGCCAGAATCACAGGTTGTGCTATTCACAAATGCTCCTGGCGTCCACTTTCATTTGTGCTGACTATGGCACCTGGGAAGCTTTGGTGAGCACAGACCTTCAAGTTCACACGATCAAAATGGTCACAGTTACTACAAAATCTTATAGATGCTGAATGCTGGTCTGTGGCTCTGGCACAGAACTGCCAACTCGAATTTTGTGATGCCCAGATTAACAGCGAGGGTCCTGCTGGTATTCTAAAGAAGTGTCTCAGAAAAAGTTAATTTTAAATTTATATAATTTTTTAAAAGTGTACATATTGTTTGGTTTCCCACTTTCTCAGAAGAGGTGAATCTGACTACATGAAACTCCAGAAAGCTTGAAAAACACTACTTGGATGCATTTGTCCCATGTGACCCAGCTCAGGGCAGGTGAATTTTAGAACTTTGGATACCTTCTATACAATCTTTCCAAAATTCCAAGACTCTGGGAGCAGAATGATGGTTTTTAGGCTACAATGTCTTCTGCCCCTGCATTTGGAATGGAGTTTTAACATTCATTGGTAATTGAGAATGCAAAACAGCTAAAGTTATATCCGTTTTCATCTAGTTATATCAGTTTTAATTACAGTAGTCCCCTCTTAATTCAGATACCCAAGGTCAACCATGGTCCAAAAGTATTAAATGAAAAATTACAGAAATAAGCAATTCATAAATTTTAAATAACTTTCACTATATTATATGGTTGTTATTTTTCTATTTTATTATTGTTATTGTTAATCCCTTTGTAAATTACACTTTATCATAGGTATATATGTTTAGGAAGAATCAGTATATGTAGGTCCCAAAGGCAGTTTCATGCATTTAATGGGAATCTTCAAATGTATCCCCAAAGATAAGGAGGTACTACTGTAACAAAAGATTCATGTGCATTAAGTTGTTAAAGTTTAAATTTCATATTTATACATATTGCAAGCACCAGGTACCCATTCAGAGATATTTAAGAATAAGAGTTCTTTCGCTTTTCCTATCTTAGATAATAATAAATACTTGTAATTATTTTATTTAAAAACATACAATCTGAATATATGAATATATTTACATTTTAATTACATGTCTATATACTTATTTTTAAATAGACACTATACATACACACACATACACATATCAATACATAAATACCAAAAGGTTCTTGTAAGGAATCTTATCTGTGAGCCAATTGAAAGCATAATTAAAATACTATAATTTATGAATATTTAGACCATGGAAAGCCTGTCTGGGGTTGAATTTAATCCCTTAATACTTAAAATCACATTCTTAAGGCTAATAATAGAAATGTCAGCAAATATCACAAATTCAATGAAATAAAAGTGATTTCTTACTGAATACTGGGAAAGATGTATTTCCTTTTAACACTTGGAATTCTTGTTCCAGTCGTCTCCGTAAATCTATTTGTTCAAATAAAACCTTCTGAAGTTCTTCTAATAGGGAAAAAAAAAAGAAGAGTCATTTTACTAATCTTTATAAATAACTCTCTAGAGAACTGTTATATATGGCAATTTATTATTATAAGACAAAATATTTTACCAGTTTAAAAAGTGTTGCATAGACATAGGATAGATTTTGTGCAGAAATCCATGAATATAAATCAATGTAATATATTATTTTAAAGTATTGTATTACAGTGTCATGTATTGATTGATATGTATGCATTAATCTCAATTATATCCACCCAATGGTCCATATATTATTCATATGTTGCTTGTCAAGCTTAAAATATGGTGTAGAACAAAAATATCCTCTTATTATCTCCATAGTCTTTTAAAGCTAAGAGAAGTTCTACAGGATGAAAACTTTTCTTTACCTTTCCCCATATTTTCTACATCCTTTTTGAGTGAATGAGGTGAACTGGTTTCTTGTGTATGTTCACCTTTTAAAAAAGGAGAAAAATATTATTAGTTTTGTGTAGGCTATTTTCTGAAAGTCTTTTTTTTTTTTGCATTTTCTTTGAATATCTACAAAAGAGTTTATTTAATATAACCTGAAATTAGAACTGCTCAGAACCAAGTGTGGTTTTCATTTGCTCATGTCGGATTCTCCTGAACCGTGGAGGGAGCTACAGAAAAGGAGGGCGGAACTGCCTGGCCTGTGCTCAGCAGCTCCGGTGAAAGCAGAATCCTGAAGTTCAACCCTCTCCAGGTTCCCCACGACTTCCATCCTTTACAACACAAGTAATTGCTGGAATGGGCAAAACAGCAGGCTGGACAAGTTAGGATTTCCAGCAGAAACCTGATCAGAGCTGCTCTCCTCCCTGAAGTGAAGAGTGAAGTAGCCTGATTTCAACTAGGAGGCCCTCAAGACCACAGAGGGAAAAGCCTCCTAGACTTGTCAGGTCCCTAAAATGTGGGGCAGTGAAAAAGAAGTGGGGGAAAGCCTTGAGTTGTTCATTAGCATTGATAAGCCTGAAGGGGTTTCTTGGCAATGGATGGCTTATTAAAAAAAAAAAAATCAACTTAAAACAGAGATATGAAATTAGTTATCTGCTAGTTTTTAAATATTTACTTGCTTGCAGATAGTCTTTTAGCTACTCATTTTGGACCAATGAAAATTATATTGTGGGACCTTGGGGTGTAACTCCATGGTAGAGTACATGCCTAGCATGCCCAAGGCCCTGGGTTCAATCCCTAGCACCAAAACGAACAAACAACAAACCCCAACTATGTTGTTGATTGTTATTCTTACTTATTTTTCTTGTGCTGGGTAGAGTAATAGAAAGCTAAACAATTTTTTTAAAGTCCTATCTACAGGAAATTGAGTCTACATAATCCAGAAAATCTAAATAAACCAAAGAAATTCAATCATTCAGCTAAGCAGATAATTGTATATTAAAACTTCAAACTGATTTCTGCAATATCCAAGTAATGTAATTGAGCTTTCTACCCTTGTCTAGAGAGGTATGGTAGAACAGATAAAGGCACTCTGACGCTGGGTATGATGGCCCCTGGCTGTAATCCCAGTGGAAGGCCAAGGCAGGAGGATTGCAAAATCAAGATCATTCTGGGGAACTTAGTGAAACCCTGTCTCAAAAAATAAAAAAAATAAAAAGGACTGGGATGTAGCTCAATGGTAGAGCACCCCTGGTTTCAATCCCTGGTATGAGGGGGGGTGCCCTGAAAAGGTTTTATGGATTCCCTTCCCCAGCCCCAAGAGGCTAGCTCCCTCCTCTGTGTCCTGAGAGCATCTTGCACAGGTTGTGGTCCTGTCTGCCTATTCTTCTTCCTCACCTACTAGGCCATGTGCCACTTGGAGGAAAGGGCTCTGTCTTTTCTGCATGGCTGGTGCTTAACATAATCCTGGAGACACAATAACCCTTCAATAAAGTATCTTCAGTTGTTATTGAAAAGAATCCAGGAGGTCATAAATTCTAAATTATGGCATAAGCAAGAATTCATTGTATCAATTCTCTCCTATTTATCATTTCCCTCAGCAAGAAACAAAATGAAGGCACACACCTCTAATCCCAGCAGCTCAGGAGACTGAGACAGGAGGATTGTGAGTTCAAGGCCAGCCTCAGCAATGGTGAGGCATTAAGCAACGCAGTGAGACCTTGTGTCTAAATAAAATACAAAATAGGGCTGGGAATGTGGCTCAGTGGTTGAGTGCTCCTGAGTTCAATCCCCAGTATCCCGCTCCCCGAAAAAGAAACAAATTGTAATGGCCCCAGGCACTTGTAGGAATATTAGAAAATTTCATTGCCAAGGTAAAATTTTCCATGAAAAGAGAAACAATTTCTCCCCAAAGCAGCAACTTATACTTGGGTATCATGGACTAACAGGAAAATCTTCAACATGATACTATAAATGGCATTTCTGCACTACACCTGGTGATTTTCAGGAGTGTGTGCATGCTAAGCATGCTCATGTATTTGCAAATATCTGTACCTGTGTGTATGCGAGTGTTTCAGAATACATGCATGGCTAGGGATGGAGCTTAATAATATCTTTGGCATTCCTAAGTTCTTTAATGGCAGGCATTTTCTCTACTAGCTAGTCATTTCCACACAACCTCATTCCCACTCGTCTTGGATGTGACCTCTATAGGCCTAGAGGTCTATTTCTTAACCTTAAAATCTTGGCTTTCTTCACATAAAGAGAAAGTAACAAGGAAATACCTGTGAAATAGCTTAAATAGAGACCTCGATATAATTCCTAATAATACTATTATCTAAAAGAAGAATAATATAAAGGTTGAGACGAATCACTTATATGTAAAGAAAGGATAATGGTATTTTGAAATGAAAATAAATATAGATTATGAGCAGTGTTGCCTGTTTAGTCTCAGTCAGCCAGTTGAGTATGTAGAAGTTTCATACTCATATACAATATTAAATCTGAATGAGAGAAGAACCAGCCCACACATATCTTTGCACTTATCTATAGGATATAACGAGGCTATATCATTCCACAACTTTCTTGATCACTCAAAACATGATTTAGATGAGATCATTTGTTCCTGAAAAGGCAATTCTAGAAGCCATGTTCTCATCACATGAGGGATGGGATTCTTTTTGACTCCTTAGTATATTTTGTGTACTCTTTGTTTTATATTACACTTCATTTTGACAATTCAGTTTAAAAATTAAAATATGATTTGCAAAAATGCCTGTCTTCTCCACTTCACAATTAGTCAAGTTTTACATGGGTATGAAACCTCTAAACAGATAGCTAATAAATGGAAACATGAACCACAGGAAAATCTGCTGGTGACATTAATAACAAGCTCTGCTTTTCATCAGCTTAGAGGAGGTTTTGTTAATATCAGTGTCTATTTCAGATATTTTACTGAAACTTTTTGAGCTGAGAAGATTTAAATGTTTCCCTTACAAAGCATTTTTTAAGTAGTTAGATGTTAGGTAAACAAGGAGCACAGAAGCCGCTTCGACTGCCTTGTGTGCATCTTTTACTGGACGGTTGCCTTTTGTATATTACTAATCCGTGAAAACCAGATTGTTAATGGTGGTTAAAAATGACCTCTGGGAGCCTGGATGTTTGTTCACTATTACTGCTAATGTTTACCATCTGGTTAAAAAAAAAAGGCAGTCTAATACTAGATTAAATAAATGTGATTTAATTGACAGTGAGCTTCCACTTTTTATAAATATTCCATCAGGTTAGATGCATTTTACTTGTACAAAATTAATGAATGGGTTTGGAAATATCCCAACATTAAAATGCTGGCTTCCCTCTCTCTCATAGCCTCCCTTTAAAAAAAAAAAAAAAGTTGCAGTGTAGGGAAACATAGCAGTCTTAGTGTATAGAGCTAAAGGAGAGAATGTTACACACAGAAGGAATTTGGTTTCAAACATGTCTTAAGTCAGACCACACAAAACAGTCGAGTGGTTTGAAGTTGGAACATAATGAATAATCAGGGCATAAAATGCACCCTGGGAGCCAGGCACCATGGTGCACCCCTGTACCTCCACCTACTCCAGAGGCTGAGGCAGGAGGATCAGAAGTTCAAGAACAATGTGGGAAACTTAGACCTCGTCTCAAAATTCAAAACAATTTTTTTTTAATGTTCAGTAATAGCGCATCCAATGGACAGATGTGACTAAAACTTGCTTTTTTTGGGATCTGATCACAATAGCCCCCACCAGGGCACCTTCACAGGTCCAGCTTACTGTGCTCGGCATAGTTTCCATGCAGCCCCAGCAGGCAGAGGCAGCATCATGTATGTTAGAGAAACTTTACTGCTGCCATTGCAATGGAAGCAGGGGGCCTGGGGCTACAAGGTTCCTGCTTTCCTGTTCCTCTCCTGGGTCCTCCAGAACCAGGTGGTCCCGGTTCTAAGTGAATGCTCCACACTACCCTTAGTTCAGCCCTCACTCAGCCATTGGAAAGTGGAAATACAAGAGACATGGATGTGAGAATCCATTCCATGCTACCATGCTGCAGCAGACATGAGCAGTAAATAGCAAATGAGGAAGGAACTGGAACCTACAAAGAAAAATCAGTCAATAAATTCATTATCATTACCTTTTAAGGCACAAGAGCAACTAACTGCTTTCTCTCACATATCATGCTACACCTCTGCTCAAGAACCTGCAAAGACTCCCAGTGGTCTATATCAAAGAATCCACTCTGACTTTTTCCTTGAAGCCTCCATGTTCTCCCATAGCTTTGCCCCACCTGCTAAATGGAGGTGTCCACTGCCAACACAAAACCTTTATTGAAGACAAGTCTATATTTCCCACTTCTACTGGACGGTTCCATCTTACATTGTTTCTCTTATTTAAGGTACCTTTCCCTCTCCTCCCTGTCCATCTAAAGTCAGAATGCCATCCAAGTCCCTGTCAGTCATAGTCTCAATGTTTGTATCTGTCCAATAATCTCATACGTTGAGATCCTCATCTCCAATGCGATAGTTCAGCCTTTGGGAGGTGATTGGGAGGTTTTGAGACTAGAACCCTTAGGAGTGGTTTTAGTGTCCTTATAAAGGAGGACTCAGAGAACTCCCTCCCCACTTTTCTGCTACATGAGAACATAGCGAGAAAATAGCTATTTATGAATCAGAAAGAGAGCTGTCATCAAACACTGAATCTGCTGGTACCTTGATCCTGAACTTCTCAGACTCCAGAACTATGAGAAATAAACATTGCTTAAAACACCCAAATCTATGGTGTTTTTGTTATAGCAGCCTGGCTTCAATGACACTTCTATAAGCCTTTCTCAACTTCCGCAAATGCCACTGACCTCCTTCCTGTGTTGTGATTCAAAATGCTTATCATCTTTCCTCTGCCCCTTGTATCCAATATTCTAGTGTTTCTCCTCTGTTATTCTGGTCTTCTCCACTAGAAATATGTTTTCTGAGAATAGGGAGATGCTGCCCTACAGGTAGCCCTATCATTCCTACCCTAGGGAAGGATACAAATGTATTCCACTAATACTTGGACTTAACTCATTCTGATTTATGAAAGAAATATCAACTAGTGTTATTATAAATCCGCATGTGTCATAAAGGGTTCTAAGACATGAACACAGTCCTACAAATGAAGAAGCACATTTTGATCCATTTATACAATCTGATTAAGTTAGGCTAACTCTATATTTTCAGATTATTGGGAAAGTTGGTGATATTCCAGTAGGAAATTAGTTTTGTTCCATTTGATCTTTAGAAAACCAAACCATAGCACTGAATTACAACCAAAACATGGGAAAATATCAATGAACATACAAGTAAGTAAAAATAGCTTACACTTTTAGAACTCATTTAGTTATTACTTTTATTTTATTTTTGTGATGCTGGAGACCGAACTCAGGGCTTCATGCATGCTACGCAAGGGCTCTACCACTGAGCTACATCCCCTGTCCAAACTCATTTAATTACCACCAAATGAGTAGGTGAGATGACATGTTCTGTTTGTGGTCATGAGGAGAAGTTGATTAAATAGCACCACTCTTCTCAAGCCAATCTCTAAATTCAATAAATAAGATTGTTTAAATATTGTAACCTGTATATACATAGGGTGTACTAAATGCATGGGAACAATATGAAATACCATGCATTTGGGTAAAGAGTAAGGAATGTGGCCTTCACCCATCCTTCTACAGAAATGCAATCTCTCTTGCCCCTCCTTTCATCCTCCACTTGGTTTCCAGGTCCTTGTCTTGGCTATCTCCTTTATAAATTCTCCCTTGAGCCTTCAACTGGTACTCAGAGATACTGCCAGCTGCCAGCAAGTTGTTTGTCACTGAAAGGGCCTCTGTGTCCCCCTAGTACTGCTGTTGACAATACTGATGAAAAATATTTGGAAAAAATATTTCCTTTTATAGAAAGAAAGCATGTCATATAATTGCCCACTCAAGGTAACTTTACTGGAGGAAATTATTTTAGTCTGGGGCTTTGTCCACACATGAGATACACATGTACTCTAACGTTTAGATGAAGAACCATCCTTTCAGTCAAGCAGCCAATGTTTCCATAGTTCATGGGCTTGTGTGCTACCACCTGTGTTCTGGTGCAGGAAAGCAGATACATCCTGCGTTGAAAGCTGCAAATGGTCTCTGCATGCTGTTCCCATGCCCCCTCAGGCTGGACTAAGGTTCTGCCTTCTTGCTTCCCAGAAACCTCAGCACAGGGCCTGACCTCTGTTGAACAAACTCCATTCATGCACATTTAATTCCCAAATAAACACTGACTTTAAATAATTGATCTTAGTTTTATAATGTGGGTTTAATCGAGGTTTTTCTGTTTTTTTTTTTTTTTTAATTTTTTTCTTTCTCTTACAATCTATTTTAGAGGTATAAACAGGATGAGGTCAAAATTAATCTACAGTTGGTATAACTCAAATTTAGTACAATATATGATTCAGAGAGTCTTTATTTTTAATTTTTATTTTTTAACTATAAATAATTGTCTTTTTGTTTTCTTTTTCTTTTTGTTTAGATTCAGAGAATTTTTAAAGTGTGCTTTTCATCAAGACATTAAACAATCAATTATATAGAAGGCAAGGTTAAATAATTTTCTCCTCTATCAACAGGACATAGACTTCTGCTAATTTCTTGGTGCTAAATTTCTACATTAAACTACTTCCCCTGTGATGTTTGGCACTTTAGTGAGGTCACAGAGCAGAAGAAAAAAGAAAATCAATATCACTGGAGAGGGTATTCTATAGAATGAACTAAATATTAACGCCATTAGTGGGGGTTGGGGAAAAGCAAGTGCAAGATTAAGTAATGCTGGTGGGATTACAATTAAACCCAAGAGTAATGAAAACTTTATAACTTATGATCAAAACTTATTGTGAGTTGTATAAATATTGCTTCTTGAATCAGTACATTAAACATCTTTGATCAGTAAATCTTGAGTCCATGCAAGATTTTTCTTGAGTTTTAGAATTGGTGTTGTGAGTTAATGCTATTTAATATTTTTTTTCTAGAAAGTTTTTTTATTGTCCTTCTCTATTTCCTTGAGTTTTATATACATTTTTTAAAAAATCATTAGTAAGAAAATATTTTTATCAACAAAAAAACTGATATGTGAAACATATGGATTATTTAATTTTGAGTACATATATTGAAAGACCTCAAAATACATTAGAAAAAAGTAAAAGTTTGTACTAAATTAGAGGTTAGAAGTTTCATCAAAATTTATAGATAAATTGAGACACAAACTTACTTGAATTTACCTAATAAGTGAGAGAATTACAACCTAGATCTACTTTTCTGTGCTTTTAAGAATTTCTCTTCTACCTTTGCATTTAAAAAAAAATCATAAGCCCGTTCTAAAATAGAATGGAATAATAAATCAGAGTGCCTCATCCGCTATATATTCATGAGAAGTGTAACTGCTTCTTACTATTCTCAGAAATCCATCCACAGCATATTAAGTACACTAGAGAATCATGCCAGTGGAAATCAAATTGATTTTAAAACTTCTATACATATAACAAGATGCAGCCACGCTCAGGGTCCGATGGTGCTGGCATTTCTACAATGAAAGGGATTGGAAAGTGGGGATGACTCCACTTCCCTGATTTCCTTGACCTGCAATAGCTTTGAGCTGTCTTACCAGCTTACCCTAGTGCATTCAATTTCAAATCACTTAACTTCACTGAAGTTATTCAAAACGAATATGCAAAACCCTAACTCTAGGATTGCAAGCGAAATGCTGTCATTTATATTTTTGAGTAGGTAATATTTTGACCAAACTACTATCCCCTCAATCTACTGGGTTTGGTTTTAAGCATGGTCCACTTTTAAAGGAATCTATAGATAAAAGGTCTACTGGCTTTATGGGAAATTTGGGCTAATTAAGAACTTCAATGTTTGGCCCTTCTAATTATACAGAAGTACAAACATAGATTCTGTGTAAAGTTAATAGCCATTAACAAAGAGGTTTTTAAAAATCATTTAAAAATATAATCTCTTCAAAAAATTGCTGCAAAGTAACTTACCAATAAGGCTGAAAGGTTGAAGAAAGGCTAAACTGAATTAAATGTTGAACCAAAAAAATCTACTGGAACTAAGTATTTGCATTAGGGGTCAGTTAATGCAAGTAACTATGACTTGAAAATATTTCTATGTCCTTAGTTGTTTAGGAAAAAGTCATTGGAATTTCGTGAACTACATTTATGACTACCACGGGAGAGAAAAAAATTCATATAAAAATTAAAAATTGCATTCTGACTTATCGGGCAGTTGGAAGAGACAGTTCACTCTTCAATGTTATAGTTGCATATGAAAAGAAATTGTTATTTTCAATACTAATGACTGGATTAGATATTGATGAAAGCAATACAGTGTTACTAATATAAACTTGGCTGGATGCAATTTTGTGTAGATCCTTATCATAGTATTTCTACTGCAGCATAGCTAGTCTGTCTCCTCCTCTTGATTGGCAGTAACTCAAGGTCAGAGTGGTGTTGATTTCTACTTGAATCTCTAGGGCCTAGCAAAGTAACGAGCACACAGTATGCATTCGAATCTAATTGCGGAGTCAGTGAGTAAATAAGTAAACACTATCCTGTGTGCGTAGATGTTAACCTTTGTCACATGGGAGAAATATTTCCACTAAGCAGCAGTGAGCACCGGATAAGGCAT